>NW_027108484.1:832034-861730 GCF_000696795.3 Halyomorpha halys
CAAGGACAAAAGGGATATGTAGGTCATGGTGTAGTGTTCTATTGGAAACGTAGTAGGGTAGTTCATGATTGACACCCACGAATCATCATAATTTACTAGATTGTCAATTCACTGCATTATGTCAACACAACAAAAACTGAACAGTCTTATATTGAATGCAGTTTTTTTTATCAGAAGGACTACTAGGTCATTAAAGGAGATTATCAAATATAATTTTTAGATTAATGATTTATATATTTATTAAATTATAGTTTGAGAGTGGTTTATTTAAATAAAAACATCAACTCCAATATTCCAAATTGCTTTCAACTTTATATTTTAAAAAAACGTCTAAGGTTTCGGCCCTTAGGCCATTTTCAAGGATACAATTGTGTGATTGGTAAGTGAATAGCCATTTTATAAAATTTAAGTGATTTTATTAAGCTATTCACTTACCAACCATACAATTGTATCCTTGAAAACGGCCTAAGGGCCGAAACATTTGAAGTTTTTTAAAATATTCAGAAATTTGGATCATTGAGGTTGATGTTTTTATTTAAATATAATTTTTTTTAGTATTTTGAGTTCAGAATATTGAATATCTAAAGATATTTCACCTAAAAATAGATTTTTGTGCAGTTCGCTCAAAAATTGGCTATAAATTTACAGACGAACAGATTAAACTCATTTAATACAACATTTTTGTATCATTTTGGGCTCAAATTGAGCTGTTAGAAAAAATGATAATTGTTTCTATATAATTATGGGATCTCATTGAACAATTTGAGTCATTAAACTTGAAAATCGGTTGAGTCGTTTGCCCAAATAATGATTTTATACCTAACTTTACTTAACTTGTAACTTGGAGGAAGGAGTAAAATGGAGAGAATAAGCTGGCAGGAAAAGTGAAGGTAAAAAAGGCAGGCCTTATGATGGACCAGATTCGTGGTAGATAAAGAGAGAAAGAGTACACACTAACTGCGTTCTGTTCTAGTTTATATTACAATGACGGACATTCCTATCAACCTCTGCGCAATCCTGGTCTCCGTGGGGGTGGCCTTTTTGACTTCACTTATGCTTTTTAGGAGAGTAGGGTTATGCTACCCTTCTGCTTATTAATGGGCAGGTCACGAGACACTCTTAAACACAATACCCTGCTTTTGGCTCCGCCGTCGTCGGATTACACTATTAAACTTAGCTTTAAAAATTATATTTAATATTAATAATAGAAAATTGAGAACGCAGAGTGTTAGTTCATTGCGATGTCTGGACTTAAGTGAGACAGGCGAAGTTATATATTATAACCTTGGATTCGTGACATTTGTCCACACCAAGTCTTCTCATCGGCCATACTCAATCTCAGACATAGTTTACTACTGTTACTCCACCAGGGCAATTGGCGTGTTTTTTTTCTTCTCATACGCTATGAGGAGGTGGTTTAACATCGTTGTCGGGAGAACATAATAGCATTAAAAATGATCCGTCGTGGGTTTGTGTCTTTTGAGCGGGTGGAACTCGTACAGGTGTGGTTCAATTAAAGCATAAGAGTTTAGGTTATAACAGAAAACACACCTAACCGTACACAAACAAATAGAACACGCCTAACCACTATTTGGAGTAACGCTTGTGTACTGCTTGCTCAACGTTTTCTAAAAACATGAACTCGATTTCTGGTACTCCTCTAACTAAATCCGTTTACCCTGCTTTCATGGGACGTGATATACACATTTAATTAACCTTTAACAATTTTATTGAAATACATTTATTATGTTGTACTAAATATATTTACCTCCATTGACCCATAGACCGCCATGAATCCTACTTTAGAATAAGATTTTCGGCCCTCTTCTTTTTGTTCTATCTGTAAACATCGTCTATCTGTAAAGACTTGACGTACCTCTGATTCGAAAAGAATAAAAATAACAATTCCTCTATTAAGAATGATCCATAATTATGAAATATCATGTCTGAAGGTAGGCAATGAAAATCTCATAAACCTAGGTTATCCTAATTGAGTTATGAGTTTTTAATTACCTACTATAGATGTACAGCAACATTGTACTGTTTACTTAGTAAAAAACCGTGCATTAAACTACTATAATTCCAACCAAAAAAAATATTTCCAATCTGATATTATCCGTATCTGACGTAAAAGTTGTGTTGGGAAAAAAAAAGAATTAGTACTTACATCTTTTTTTACATCCATCTGATAAATTATATGGTACCAATAATTTCGAGCATGTCAAAATAGAGTTGTGATCCAAAATTCAGTTAATTTTTGTAGGACGGTCACTGTTAAACAGATGTTTTCATAACATGCCAGATAAATAGTTGATAAAATATTTTAATTTAGTAGATATGTGAAAAAGTTTATGAAGTACGAGAACGTTTACTTTACTTAAAGACATACATATCTACTCTAGTGAAATCAGACAAACATTATATTTTCAGACATTAGCTTATATACTTAGAATTACTAAGTATTTATTTTCATTACTTGGCTGCTTAGGTATAAGTGGAAATAAAGTCAATAGCTTTCCTCCCATAACTATTGTTGATTTTTACATTTAATTTGTCTTTATCATTCATGAAACATAAAGCAATAGGAAGCATTGTGATCGTAAAAAGTTTCGAATCCATAGTTTTCAGCGAAAATGAACGCTTTAGGTTCCTGAGTCCAAATTATCAAGTATCGTGTAAAAAGTTTTATTTTATATGTTTATGCATAAAGTATATGTACATATAAGAACAGAATAGCTCAAAAACAAAAAAAATTGTAGGAAATTGATTTTTCGTATTAAGAAATCGATGACTGACTTCACAGTGGTGTTAAGTACATTTCCACTAGCGTTACGAAAAATACAATTAAAGGTTTTCACTTTAGGAAAATTGATTGAAAAGTTGTAATTTTATAATAAATATGTTACAGCAATTTTTACTCTAAATAAACCGTAAGTTTAATTTTATTAAACTATTTTACAATTTTTTTTTTAATTTTTCTTAAAATGGCTGATGTTTTGGTTAATCGCGTCATATCAATGTACTATTGAGTGTTCTTTAATATATATATATCTGACTTAAATAGTCTGAGACGACTTAAACGCTAAGTTTTCAAAAAGACTTCTCTTATAATTGTCAGCTGTAATAAAAAAAATGGAGAGCTATGAACTAATTTAATGAAAGAATTCTTATTTAACTATAGGAGAATAGAATACATATTATTTTTTTAACTTAAACTTTAAATGGATATACGGTAAGTGAAAGTATTCTCTTCCTCAGTAATAAAGAAGTTGATGGTTTGAAACGAAAAAGATTTCATTTTGATTCAAATTCACTATATATCATGAAACCAAAGGAAGTTGTTTCACCCCAATTTTTTATTACTTTAATGAAAAATATACAAAGAGTCAAAATTGATGGGTATGTCAACCATAGTATGGGAATAAAAAATGGCTGCTGTTAATGACTAAAAGCCTCTGTTATTGTAATAGCAAAATTGAAAAACTCCATTTTTTTTTTAATACGATTTCTAGGAAGGACATTGAAAGTTATACAAGTCAGAAAATGGCCTCATTAATTACTCACTGTAAAAGATTTTGAAATTTACATACAACTGCTCTCCCTTGATAATTTTTCTGATCTACTCTGTAAAACAAATGTTTTGGTGGTGTGTAAAAAACTTAACTCAGCAATATATAATGATAATACTAATCATAATAAATAATTATAGGGCAAAGCATTGTTCAACTTTAAAAAAACAAAGAAGTAAACACAAGTGATGGATATTCTTGAAGTAGAATTAATCAGTGGTCATGGGTAATTACTAAAAAATATTTATTGAATAAGCTTTATTGTTATTAAAACCTATCATTGTTAGTGATTTTAACTTGGATTCCCTCCCACTCTACCTGCACTCCTTCATTATTCTTTCTAACATTGTAGTTCTTAGATGCAATTTCTTATTTCAGTTTTCAGTTTTACTTCTTATTTATGAGTACTTAGCGGGTTTGCTTTGATTCAAACAAGAACTATAAGAACAATACATATATACAAGGACTATATTATATGAACTTTCCATGTATTAATATTATAAATTAAACAATAGAGATCATGTTTGCAGGATTTAGATGTTTAAAACACAATTTTACCCATTTCAGGTTTTTACTGCATGATTTTGCACATTTTAATTTTTTAGTTTTTTACTTTACTAAGATCTGATCTCTATAAATTAGATTATGTGCACTATTTGTATTTGCACATGTTTGTCAATAAGGTGTGGAAGGCAGAGTCATCAAGATTTTTGGTTTTGTAAATCATTTACATTCCCAGATACAGATATGTAATTTGATATTTTAATGTGATTTAATAATTCCGGAGCACTATATTTAAAAATTTTGCACAACACCGCATTGGAGCATAATAAAAAAAGTTCCTTTAGATGTTGCTACTTATTGTATTATCATACTTCATTGCTTATAGTATAATAATCTTTCAGTACTGTTCAGTGGGTACTTATAATACCAATTACCTATATCTATTATAATTTCTTGAGTGTTTGTGATTATTTTTCATTTTAAAATATAAAATGTATCATAAAATAATCATAAAATTTTCCTCTGCAGGATTCTAAATCTTTTATTAACGGAAAATCACTCATGTTTTATTACATAATTCTTCTTTGAAAAAAATCGATCAAAAATGATTGAGTTTTTATACGGTCTGATATATAATCATCCATTGTAAATACTACTAAACTATGTATTAATATTTGATTATTTAGATTTAAATGTTATTTTTTAAACAACACAGATGCTGGGAATGAAGAAATAAAATTAAACAGGTTTTTACGTTTGTTTATTGAAAAATCATTTTACAATAATAATTTATCATTTTTAAATTATTGATAAAAAACCACTAATCTAATTTTATAACCTAATATAATGCAAAAAATATTTACAGTTTTGTGTGTTCCAGTTATTGCACACAAATTTTAACATTTATATTCAGAAAATCAGTTGTTTTATTATATAATGTAATTTTATTTATTTGATTCATTATTAGAAAATTTATTAATCATGTACATTTATTACAAATCAATAGAAAATTAAAATATCTATTTTATTGTATTCCCTATAAGTGAAACAGTTTTCTTAACTTAATTGAGAAAAGCACTTTAAGAATAGGATTGAGCAGTACTTAAAATACACCTATGCTTGTTTTGAACAATATTCCTGCACTCTTCTATTCTAATATTTTAAAATATCCTAATTTCACAAATCACAAAATAAAAAATTAATACTTTGTTTAGTTACAAATATAAAAATTCAAATGAATGTAGTTTATTTCTTAATATGATGAATTTTGGTGCTTATCTTCCAAAAATGTTTATATATACTTACATAACACTCACAGAAAAATACATATATATTGATAATATATACTTAAAACCATTATAAGATTGTTTGCAACAAAAAGAACACAACCTTAAATGTAACTAATAATGTTTTGAGCATGAATCGGTTAGTTTTTATAGTTTTATGATTAAAATACATATTAGGAAAAGTACATTTGGTTTTTGATATATTTGGTAGATTTTGGGTTCGGTCCTTTTTTAGCTAATTACTATGGAGTTCTGTTGACTGATTGAAAAAGAGCAATAAATGAAAGGATGGAATCATAGTCACTAAAGCTAATAATCCATAATTGTTCTAACAGATATTATTAGTCTTAAATCTCAATCGTTCATCTCAAGGCTGTCATGATTGATAAATGAATGGAATAATTTCAAAATATCAAATCGATATTTATGAATTGCGAAGTAATATTAATTTACAAATAATTGAAATTCTAAATCAGTAAATATTTTACACTTACTTGTGTGTTTCACAAAAAATTATTAAATTAATAGTTCAGTTTTTGTTAACTTTACATTGTAAACAAAATTTTTAATATTAAAAAAAAATATCAGGTTTTAAATTACATAATTATGAAATGAATATAACAATCACAACAATAAACATGGCATTAATAATTTACACATAAATATGAAAGTCCAGTAAGTTGAAATAAAGCTTAGAACTCTTACTTAAATCCATAGCTTCAGTATACCAAAGTTCATCTTAACACATTATTCTTGAACATTTTAATAACAATAAAACTTGCATGATAAATAATTATAAACTTATTATATATATTTACATTTTCCTTATCTATTAATAACATATTAAATATATATAATAAAAAATTGACTAATCTCCAAATGATTAGGGGGATTAGATTCCATATGTAAAGCTTTAACCATTTACTTTGTCTTAGCTAACTATCACACAAATTTGTTTCTTATTCACATGATTATATAATAAAATTAATACTATTAAAAAAAATGATTGAAGAAAATATTTTCTAAATCATCAATAATTCAACCAGTTTTTTTTTTTTTTTTATTCATATTCATAATGAACTAAAAAATAATTACTGAATACAGGCATTATCATATCCTGTTTAGTTATATACACAGTTTGAGCATATTTTTATTTGTTCCTGCATCCAATTTAGCAGAATTTTGATATTTTGTTCCTCCGACGGTTTTTTTTTTACTTTTAAAATTAAATGTTCTCCCTCTTCCTATTTAATAATTTCATAATTAACTGTCCGAATATAAATAAAAAACAGTTTTCATTGTAAAAAACTTTAGTGAAATCCACTATTATCTTCGAAGTTCGTACTACCTCATTGTCATTGAATTTTCCTTTTCTTCTCCTGGGGGATAAGCTATATAGAACGGCTGAGAAGGTGGAGGATACCTTCCAAGAGTTGAATAAGATGCTCTTAATGGAGGTGAAACTGAAGCTAATCGTTTACCTGGAAGGGTAGCATAAGGCATAGGTAAAATAACTTTTGGACAAGGGCATGCTGGACTATTACAGTGAGGTACTGGCCCACGGTATCTTTCACCACCCCATCTTACTCTAGCCAAACATGTTATAATTATGAGAACAGCAATAAATGCTACTACACTTCCTACAATACTAATGATGAGTGTATCATCATTTGTGACAGTAGGCGTCATTGTCTTGGCGGGAAGACGATGAGTCGTCGGCACAGACCAAATAATATCAGGTTCTGTTGGCCCATGGGTCATATGATTCATCCTAGTTGATGTTGTTGCAGCTTCAGTTGTAGTTGAAGTACGATCACATGTCAAGTCATCATCTCCAATCTCTACAAGAAGTCGTCCATCTAAGTGAGCAGGTTTTGAACAGACTACTCCTGCTACCAATCCTGATCTTCGAAGGGCTCTGGCATTACAATCACAAACAATAGGATTTTCAGCTAAACCAATAAGTACAAGATCTCCTCTACGATCATCTAAAGCAGATAAAAATTGTCGACTAATTGTAGTTAGTTGGTTTCCTCCTACATCAAGCCTGACCTTGGATGACCTTGGTAATGGTATAAGCAAAGCTGGTGGCAATGTTGTCAATGAAGTTCCCTTTATGAAGACATTGATGTTTGAAACCTTAAGACCGGCCAATGTGCTTGAACTGACACTGTGTACCCTGGAGCCACGGATGCCAAGTGTAGCTAATCTTGGATTCATTGCAGCTGATAACTGTTCACCTCCTACAGCAGCGTCTTTTACTTCTACATCGAGAAGTTCCAATGAAGGAAGGCTGTGGAGAAGTCCTGTGATATCAAGATATCCTAGTCTTGGATATCCATATGCTTCAAGCTCTGCTAAGTTGACTAGCGATTTAAAAGCCATTTTCTCAATTCGAGTACATTCTTCTAGTCCTGATATATTCAACCTTATGAGAGATTCTAGTCCATCAAGATCACCTTGTACAATACTTTTGATTGGATTTGAAGATAAATCAACAGTATGAAGGTTTTTCAACTTCGACCACACTTGAGAAAGAGTTCCACTGATATCACCAATTTTATTAAAAGACAAATCTATTACTTTCAAGAGTGTAGGTCTTTCAAAAACTTTTTCAGGAATATCAGAAATTTGGTTGTGGGATAAGTTGAGATGATAGAGAAATGGACTTTCCAATCGTGTTATGTGTGTGATTCCAGTCCCAGCTAGGTTTAGCTCTCTGACAGTTTTTGGCTCTCCTAATATACTTACAATGGACTCAGGTGTTAATGGATTAAATGAAAGATCTAATTTTTTAATATTTACCATAATGCTGTAATCAGGTGGAATATCAGTGAGTTTATTATTAGATAAATCCACAGAAGCTAAGAAGAAGTATTGTCTCTGTAATGCTTTCAATGGTGGCACTTCAAATAAGTTATTAGAAAGGTCAATGTTCTCTAGCATACGTAGACGTGATCTTTCAAATATTGAGTCTGGCAATTCACTTAACAGATTATCACTTAAGTCTAGCAGCTTCAGCCTTCCTAAACCTTGAAATGTCCTCTCGCCCAATCGCTCTAACTTATTTTCAGATAAATCAATGATTTGCAATTGAGTTGAGTTATGGAATGCAGTTTCACTAATTGAATCTAATTGATTTTTATTCAGCTTCAATAAATTAAGCCTCGGTAAGCGTCCAAAGTCAAAGTCTTCCAAGCTTTTCAGTAAATTTTCTCCAAGGTCAATATCTTGTAAGTAGTTCAACCCTACTATTAGTTCAGCAGGGAAAAAGCTGAAACGATTTCTTGCTGCTGAAAGTTTTTGAAGTCTTGGGTGTACTCTAAATGATGAAGGAAATAAATAACTAAGGTCATTATCAGAGAGGTCAAGTTCCTCTAGTTGGGTTCCGTTGCTTCTTCTTGTGACAAAGAACTCACCCTTAAAGGAAGACAACTTATTACCACTTAGATCAAGTCTCTTCAGGGAGAGTAGTGCTGAAAAACAACCAGGACGTATATTTGTAATGTGGTTGTGGGACAGATCTAGAACTGTCAGATTTCTGAGATTTTGAAATGCTGATTCTGTAAGTTCTTGCAAAATATTATGCGAGAATGAAGCCCATCTCAGAGCTTGCAATTTCATGAGTAATTCTGGACTGAGGACTTTAATGTTGTTATAGCTAAGGTCAAGTACTTCAAGCTTACCAAGAGAGTGGAAAGTACTAGAAGGGATAGTGGTGAGAGAGTTCTGGCTTACATTTAGTGCCAAGAGAGATGTCATCATCAGGAAAGCTGTTCGAGTCACCTCTGTGATATGGTTATGAGAAACATCAAGGGTAACAAGTTTTGGAAGAGGGAGTGGTTTAGCTGAAAATGCAGACAGTCTGTTTCCCCGTAGGCTTAAAGACTCAAGGTTTTCTTCTAGACCCGTAAAAGAAGAAGTTTCAATGCTTAGAAGTAGGTTTCCAGAGAGATCAAGATGTTTCAATTTGTTGAAACCCTGGAATCAAAGAAACTAATGTAATTTGGACATGTATATATATATATATAATGGAAAAACTAACAATTGTATTGTAAATTAGATCAAGAAATAAGAACATAATTAACAAATATAATGTGATATAAATATCATTATAAAAAAAATTTGTGTTAAGAATATCCTAAAATAAAATTACCTGGAAAGCATCAGGGGGCAGCTCCCGAACGACATTCCTTGCCAAGCTGAGGGTGTGGACACGATCTGCAACTGCTCCAAGTATATCATGGTCCAAGGCAGCTACCCTATTCCAGCCAAGCTGAAGACGTGCAAGATTGGGAAGTCTACCTAAGGCCGAAGCGGGAACCAGGAGAATATTGTTGTCTTCCAAAGAGAGCCTCTCTAGACTATCCAAACCCTCAAAGGCATCATCTTCAACCTACAGAAAAGACATTAAAAATTAACTGACACATCTTCTTAGTAATGGTTTAATGTTATTCTAAGGGAATCGAATATTCCGGAATAACAAAGATTATTTTTTCTACTGTTAATTTCATTTCAACAAATATTTAGTTTTAAAAAATGTAATTTTTTTTTATACACAATTTGACAATACACAATGTATTATACCAATAGAATAAGTAGAGTATTAAATTTTCATAATTTATTACTTACCGTCCGTAGTGTATTAACACTCAAGTCCAAGTGCTTTAATTGCCTCAAACCTAAAAATGTTCCAGGAGCTATATTTCCAATGTTGTTTCTACTCAGATCCAATAGCTCTAAATCTTTTACAGGTGAGAGTAATGTATTCGTCAGTTTCTAAAAATAAAAAGAAAAAAGAACATGGGTGATAAAAATATTCCCTTAGATTTCATCTAGAATGAATAAGTAATTCGATTTAAAAGGCGCTCTCAGCAGATAATGAATTTTTTCTCTATTTGTTGTTAGGTTTCAAGCTTTTTTATATTCTTTAAAGTTATGCAACATTACATGTTCTGCTATATTAGTATAATTTTAGGAATGATTGTTGTTTTTAATATAAATTTATTATATATATTTTTTAAATGTATTATGTAAGTTTTTGTTTTGTGCTGCATAACAGCACAGGTTGGAGGTAAATGTGATCTATTGATTTTTTTGTATAGTCTAAGATATCCTGCTATCAACTTCAGTTTGAGCTAAATCTAAGTTTCAGTATTGACAAAATTAAGAAAATGTAAACAACTAACTAATAATTTCCCAAACACTGAAGTGTAGATTTTGTTCATACGCAGGTGAATAGCAGATTCTCATTTCAGCAAAGATATTACTCGGTCACTTTTACCTCTATCCCAATGTACTTTAAGAAGTAATTATTATTACATAAAAGGATCAAATTTTTATGAATAAATCATATTATTACAAAGAAATCTGAAAAACAAATTATTTTAATTATAATAAAAGAATTTTGAGCACAATGTTCCTTTGTTTCTTTATAAAGCTATTATTGGATTTCTTTGTTAGGGCACTCTGTAGGTGAAGGGGTTAAGGCATAGGTCTTTGAAACCTCGGCACTGCAAGAGCAGGTGAGTCAACTTTTATTTCAGTCGTTCTCACGAAATGAAAACTTGACCACCATCATGGTTAGAATAGGATGGTACTCTGTAGATAACCCTTTTGGTATGTCAGAAATTACCAGAAAGAGGGTCATAAAAAAAAAAAAAAAAAAATGGTTACTTTGTCTAACAATATAATTCCAACATACCAATAATATTATGATAAAGAACTATTCAAAACATTAAAAAAGAATTTTAGTATTTTTCGAAACTACTCTATTGACAAATTTACATAATGGAGCTTGTTATGTTCTTGCCTGGGCCCTTCAATTGATTAAATTAATGCACCTCTGGCTACCAGAACTAAAAGAATTTTTAATTTTCACTACTTTTAAGTATGAAAATTTGCGATCAATCATTTTTTGAAAAAAAAATTTTTGTTCTTTTGGAGTGCTGTTAGCCCTCCTAAGAGTTCTAATAATTATCCTTAATAATCAAAGTTCTAAAGTTGAAAGCAAAAGAGATATAGGGTGTCTAAGTTGGAAAAAATGTGTGGTTGTGGTGCGTATCTATTAATGGTATTCTTCAAGCTTTAAACAATAGAACTATTTCTATAAATAATTGAGAACTATAGAACTCTTAGGAGACTACCAAAACTCTAAAAAAAAATTCAAATATTTAGAGGAGGGAGCCAACTTCAAAGAGGTAATTAATGGTTTTAAGTTAATTCTCAACCACTCCAATTGTATTAATCAAATTAATTATTCAGTTATTCACCAAGATTGAGAATACCTCATTCACACCAATTGGATCTAACTGCTTTTGAGCAACTATTTTCGGTACCCTAAATATCTAGATATGAAAATGAGTAGAATAATTTTAGTCATAAAAATTTCAAATGGAGAAAATAGTAGTTCAATGTTTCAGTTGCAAAACTTTACAATTTGAAAGCTATGAAAAATTTCTTTTAAACTCTTAAAATTTTGTTAGACATTTTTCCACAAAATTAGCAGGTAGCACTCATGTTGTGAAAAAATAATTCTTTTTGATGAAAAGATGAAACAAAGATTACTTAAAAATAAAATAAGATGACTGAAAACAATATCACCAGTTAATAGCACTTCTAAATTTCCCACAATGTGCTATTACAAATTTAATTTTCATAATACCAAATAATTCATAAACATTCTTTTCTTCTTACCTCTATCAAATTAGCTGACAAGTTTAAATACTTTAGTGATGTAAACTGTCTCAATGCGACAGCTGGAAATTCTGTGAGGAAATTCTCTGATATATCAAGTTCTTGCACATTTTCTGCACCTATTGTAAAAACACTGAAATTAAGCTACAAATATAAAAGTATTTTTAACATGAAATCTTAAAATATTGCGGTTATTTTTTAAAACTATTTTAAAACTGCTGATCAGTTTTACCAACACTTAAGTACTTTCTTAACTACCTATGAATTTCAGTAATATAGTTTTTTATTTAATCTTTGACATTTTAAAAAAAGAGATAATGGATCAAAATTTTGAAAATAACTGTTTAGAAAATGCATTTGTATGTGTGGTGACATATTTCATTTACATTTATAATAAAATGATTTGAACTAGGAACTCAATAAAGAATTTCATGATTATTTATATAACAAAAAAATCACTAGGAGAAAAACCGTAATAATTCCTCACCACATAAATGAAATATTCATAGGCATCAAGTCATCTTATGATATAATCAACAGTAAAGGTCTCAGAGATGTACTTCATAACTTAGAAATTTAAATCAAACTCAAATACTTAATGTACCTAATGATTAAATGCTATTGTGAGTAGTCATAGCTAATTGTGGGCAGAAGAGTTCATAACAACAGAAAGAATAAATGGCTGGCTTCCTGATATCTTTAATTATTCCTGAATGTGGCTTTTAAAAAAGCTAGATGGCAAAACAATAAAAAAAAATAAATATATAGTTAAATATTGCAGGCTAATGTATGCAGAAAATGTTGTGCTGTAGTTACCTAAGCTACTGAAGCTGTAAGGATGGGAGTTCTATAATCGTAGCAATGAAGATTCATTGCCCCAAGAAAGGAGTTAATAAGAAAGTTCAAATATTAAATAATTTTTTATGTAAAATCTTACTACATTTCTTTAAATTATTTTCACACCTTGACCATCTATCATATCACATTAACTTTTCTTCTCATATTGAAATTTAAATTCTAAAATCCTAAACAGTTGGAGTTTAATTTGCTATAATTTTTTTTTCTTTCTTCAACACACCGATTTATAATAGAGTTGAAGCAGTATTTGAAAACTTTGAACAGCATGGGTTGTAGGGTCTTGATTTTATGGCTGCTAAGTCATTGTGGGATCACTGGGAATGAAAAGGCAGACTAGCTATAAAGACAGGTCAAGTCGTAACATCATCAACATGAAAAGATGTTATTTCTTGGATCAAAGAAATTTGATGGCAAGAGTGGCAAGACGAATGGTTCATCACGAGAGACAAGTTAAGAATGGTCCAACAGATAGTGAAATGTCCAACCAGAAACTTGAATTTGCTACAGAGAGATGTTGTATTAACCCATCTACGGATAGGCCATACTCGACTCACCCACTGTCATCTCATGAAAAAAGAAAATACACCGATGTGTCACTACTACAGAAACAATCTCACCATTAGGCAAATTCTCACGAATCACACCGATTTACAGGAGATGATGAGAGAAGACCCCACAACAATATCAAAACTTTTTCACTTTTTAAAAATAATTAATATCTATGATCACACATAGTCTAACTCTAATTCCAGCATGTATAAGTGGGTGCATAATTTAATATAGTAATTTACTCACTACGTCCATTCTAATTTTAACTTTATGAAATGTAAATTGTAAATGTAAATGTGTAACTTTCTCACATTGTAATTGTAACTTTTTGAACACGTCAATTGTAATCTTCTTTGTAAATCCATTTACACGGCCCTGATGGTCGAAACACTTAAATAAATAAAAAAAAAAAAGATGGGGGTTCAATGATACAAAAACATATATTTACCTACGTTAAGAATCATCATGAAAAGAGAAAAATAATAATTCCAATAGGTTACTCTTTCTGGGTTTTCTAGTGACCCAAGAATCTATACTAAAGTTTAAATACTTGAAATTTTACCACTAATATTAATAGTTTTTCGTTCACTTGACAAATTTGTAATATTGAGCTAGGTATATAGAGAGACATTTACCCAATAAAAATCCAAAATGGAAGTTGAAACAGACTGAAGACATGCAGAATTATGATATTTTGAAGAATCTAGAGTGTATCAAATTGTTGTAAAAAAAAATTATAAGTGGCAAACAAAAGTTAAGGTTTGTAACTGCTTTTGTCAACCATTAAAAATTGGTTTTATATACATAAAAATTATGCATGGATTACATTAACATTTATTTTATAAATTAGAACTTAGAATAAGTGATTATATTAAGTCAAGAAGATTATTGACCTGAGAAGACTTCAGAGTTGAATCTGGCCAACCTATTCCTGGCAAGGTCTAGCCTCCTAAGTGAAGACAAAGACAAGAAGGCACCTTCCTCAATGGAGGCCAACCTGTTGTTACTTAGATCTAGTCTCTCCAAGTCAGGTTGGTTGATGAAGCTTCTTTCTCTTAGAGTGCCTAAAGAATAAAGGATAAATTAGAATTATGATAAGGTACAACTAGAACTAAAAGTACTAAAAGTAGAAGATGGTTGGGGGTGTGGTCAAAGTGAAACACAAATAAGTTGGTGTAACCTATTTAATTGTGCCAACGTTTCAGCTAGAGTTTCTAGCCTTCTTCAGGGCTGTTAGCTTGAAAATCAAATGCTTAAAATTATCCATCTTCTCCTCGTACCTCATCCAAGGTCAACTATCTCTCATAATTAGAACTAAAAGTATTTTTGTAACAATTATATTCATTATTTTCTTTTTCCATTTTAAATTTGAATTGCAGTTTTATCAGAATAGATTTGGCCTTAAAAACTAAGTGTGCCAATAGGGTTTGCGATTTGACACTTGCTGTTGAGCTGAGTATAAACGTAATTCTAAATGCTGTCACTTTCTCACACTTTCACATATACCCCCAGGTGTGTAATTCTCCCCACACTTATTAAATATGCAGTTAGCGTCCTTTAAATAAAATTCACAATTCTTATAATTCGAATAACAGAACAAGGAAACTGTGAAATAACGGACGTTCATGATGTCTTTAGGATGTAATAAAATGAAAGGTTTAAATGTTCATTGACATATATTTGAGACTAAAGTTATATTTAAAATAGAATCACGACATCTCAGCAAATAATCCGAGCAATCAAACTTGAAAATCGAATGAGCCGTTTGCTTAAAATTGTTACAAACCTGCTGATTAGTAGTTTATGAGACATCTCTTTTAATATTTAAGAATTATTAACATATAAATAAAGTAGGTATTTTTTAAAATTCTTAAATATTCAAACTCTGAATTTGGAAAGATGGCAACAATACAAAGATCTATATCATATTTATGCACTTTTACGTACTTATTCTGTTGTCTCTCAATGACAGAAGTCGGAGAGATCTTGGTCCATTTAGGGATGATGAAGGAACTTCTGTGAGGCTGTTACCGTCCAACCAAAGTTCCTGAAACAAAAGAAATCATGTATAACTAATGAATGAATTGGTCAATAATAATTATTATTGACTAATTTATATTGAATCAATAAGAAAAAAAATATTGATTCTGTAAGGTGAGAAGGATTTGGAATAATTATTATTTAATTAAAAAATAAGTATTACAATCATGTTCTGTTATTTTCGATGAAAAATGTAATTTCATTATGTGAAATGTCTAAAATACAAAATTATTTATAAAAATGACCTATAAGAAAAAAATAAACGGTTTTCTGTAACCCAACCACAACTTCCTATACGTTTACGCCACCTGTTAGAGAAAGCTGTACGGTGTATGTACCCGCAGAGCTGATGATGGTTAAGTGAAAACAAGGATGATTCTCTTCCTGTTCTGGAATCGGTCCTTGTGCCCATTGGACAACCAGGATGGGAACAAGGAATGTGAAGGGGTATTTTCTTTGTACAAAATTTTTGAATTTATAAAAGGGTAAACGTAACGTTCTATGAACGTAAAGAAAATTTGTATCTCTTTTGTTCTCTTGACGTCATGAGATTACTGGAGTAGGTTTCATTTTTAGCAGAGAATGGAATATGAGTCCACTACAATTAGTTCCAAACTCTTAATAGTGCTAGATGTAAGTCTGTGTAATTTATGAGGCAGTGCATGGTAGTCTCTAATGGGTGCAGAGATCATATAACAGAATGGCCAGAGTACTTATAATGGTGAATATTTCTAGAAGATGAGTTAATGGTGGTTTTAGATCATTCTAAATAAATTTTATAAAAATGAAACATGAATAACGACTTAACTGGTGAAAGTAATCGCATTGAAATATTTACTCAACGTCCTTTGAAGTGTTTCATTATTTTGTTCATGCCTCGGGTTTCTTCTTTCGCATTACAGATTTGGCTCGTTATGAAGCCCACAGCGGTAACGTTTGAGAAGAAAGAACGTGCCTGAGGAAGAGTCGTGCTATTGCGACAGTCCAACTCCAAGATTGTGAAAAGAGAAGCGCCAGTCACGACGGAAGAGGCCAGAGGCCTGTTCCAAAGAGGAAATGGTCCTTGACACCACCTTCTTGTTCTTTGATAACTATTGACGCAAAAGGGTAACCACTCATTGGCTTAGGAATGAAGCATTAAGTACTTATGTTAGTTTTTTATTGGAACACTGTAAGTTTCGGACTTAGTATCTGATAATCCATCATACAATGGGAAAGTACAAATAAGGTATGGAAATTGAAAAGGCTGTAAACTAGTTTTGGGAAAACAATTTTTAATCTAAAAATATGAAAAAATTACAGCTCTAGGAACTAAACTGTTCAAGATAGGAACTTCCAGTTGTTACCAGCCGATTGGCGCTGTTTTTGTTTATTTTTATCTCATTTTTTGTATTTTGGGTACTTATAACTTTTTCCATTTACATGCCTCAAATATGGATTTATAAACATTGCATTCTTAGTTCCACTTTATTTTTTTTCATATTATTTTTTTACTAGAAATCAATTATTTATTTTGTTAATTCTAAAAATATGATTTGTTTTGTTTTTACTTTATTTTTTTTTGCTTCATTCTTTAATTACTCATAGCATTATTATCTTTATTTATTTATATATTTTTTGTAATTCACCATAAACCATGTACGTACGCAGTTGGTTATTAAACTTTCACCTCTTAAAAAATGAATTTGTTTTTCAGTAAATAAATCTTATTTTTAAAAACATTTAATTGAATAATAATAATACAATTTGTTATATATTACCGTTCGCAACTCCCGTTCATACCATATATACAGACTTATTTAGTGAAAGAAGAAGAAAAAAATAATGACAACATTAGTTACAAAATAATAAAAACCTAGTAACAAAATAAAAATAAATAAATTACTAACATTATATCTCTATAAAAATATTATAATAATTATTGACGATGTAATAATTTTTATTTATTACTGGTCAAATTATGTCAGAATAATTTATTTACAAGAAAAAAAAAATTAAATATGACACATATATCAATCAAATTACATCAAAACAACTATACAATCTTTTTAAAGCGAAAAATAGTTTACTACGGACTATCTTGCTAGTGCCAACTTTCAGCTATCAAAACAATCTTTTTTATTAAAAATATGTTTAAACTATCTGGTGTATAATGAGATGCTTATGACTTGCCCAACACAAGTATAGCAAAGAAGTAAAACAAATCTTAAACATAATGCATATAAAAAGTAGATTATGCCTGGAGAAGCCGATTCTAGAGACTCTTAGTACATATTACTTAAGGTCGTTTTAGAAACTCTTTAAGTATAAGTAATCCTTCGCAGGTAAGAGAAAGCTAAAGATGTTTAAGGTGGAGGAATGCCGACTTGGAGGTCGTACGGTGGAGAAAATATAAAACGGGTACGCACAAGTCGTCAGATCCGCCAAGTGTACCTTGTCCTTGTAATTAGAGTTTAATAACGAAAGAGTTTCCTTTACTTTGTTTACTCAGGTAATTTCATTTCAAAAAATAATTAAAATTTCTTTAATCTAGATTAAGAATTTAATTAATATATCTTGGATATTAATTAAATTTGGATATAAGTTGGTGCTAGAAAGTATAATTCAGGAAGACCCAATAACGAGGTACAAAGTAAACTAATAATGTACGAATTATAAACTTAATTTGAAACAAAATATACATGAATTATGAACTAATAAGTTAGACATCCAGCGAATAATTGTTTTATTTTTGCTTCCTACTCTCGCTTTGTGTTAATGGAGGTAATTTTTAAAATTTTTTATTGGAATAATGCATTCTGCCATGTTTACATGTTACAATTTGCCAACATATGTACATTCTCATCTGTACATTATAATTTGCTTGTTCTTATTTTTTCAGGAGATTAAAAAAAAAGAAAAAAGTGCATTCTGCCACACTCAAGGGACAAAAGGTATTAGGGTTGTAAGTACACAATCATAAATAATAATAATAAATAAAAACACAATCAAATAATTAAGTATAAACCAAAATGGATAAAAAAAACCTGAGGTAAATAATTAAAGTAAAGTAAATAAAACCTTTAATACAATCATACCTATACACATTATTTACATTCTATACAAGTAATAGAAAATGTTTATGTCTTCAGATTCGAAAATATTCAATGGTATTTTACGTTTTAGAACAAATTTGCTTCTGGTCTATCTCTGGTCCAGTGTGCTGGATTATAAAGAATGCAAAGAATACCTTGGATTATAATTAAAAATAACCTTAAAATAAAGTTAATTGCCGACCCATTTGAAATTTAAAGAAAAAAATGGATAATTTAAAAAAAAAATGCCATTGTTACTGAAGAAAAACAGCTTCACTAACTTCTGTATTTGGCAGACTTTTTAATCTATGTTAACCCATTAATTAAAATAATAATTAATTACAATAAGTGTGTGTTCGGGTATTATCTATTGAATAGCAATTTCGATTTTGATAAGAATTTCAGGGATTCGTAGAAGGTCCTATACAAATTTCATTAAATTCCGTCCGATATTTTCGCTTTTTCATGCGTGAATGTATTTTCTTTGGAACACCTCTATTTCGAAAATGGCTGATCAATTAGAATACTTACTGTCAAGAATTTTTAGACCCATATGTAAACAGTATAACGTACAACTAACTGTTAAACACATACTGACAGATCGCTGGCATTTAATAGACACCGGACAACCATATCGTATGGCAACTTAACTTAACGATAGTACCTCTCATCTTTCAGAAATATTTGATTACCTTAGGAAAACAAATATGTACGAGTATGTATCACTAATTTGATTTATTTGCATCTTTATCACATCAATTAATGTTATCAAATAATTTATATTTATAGTTATATTGATAGCTATATCAGCTAAAATATTCTAGTATATATATGATGACATTAGGAATATTAACAAGATAAAAGCTCAGTGAGTATGCATAAGCAAACATCACCATCGCTGTGAATCACCTTGCATTATAATTTAAAATAACCTTAAAACAAAGTTAATTGCCGACCCAATTGAAATTTATAGAAAAAAAATGGATAATTTAAAAAGAAAAATGCCATTGTTACTGAAGAAAAAAGCTACACTAACATATGTATTTGGCAGACTTTTTTATCCATGTTAACCCATTAATTAAAATAATAATTAATTACAATAAGTGTGTGTTCGGGTATTATCTATTGAATAGCAATTTCGATTTTGATAAGAATTTCAGGGATTCGTAGAAGGTCCTATACAAATTTCATTAAATTCCGTCCGATATTTTCGCTTTTTCATGCGTGAATGTATTTTCTTTGGAACACCTCTATTTCGAAAATGGCTGATCAATTAGAATACTTACTGTCAAGAATTTTTAGACCCATATGTAAACAGTATAACGTACAACTAACTGTTAAACACATACTGACAGATCGCTGGCATTTAATAGACACCGGACAACCATATCGTATGGCAACTTAACTTAACGATAGTACCTCTCATCTTTCAGAAATATTTGATTACCTTAGGAAAACAAATATGTACGAGTATGTATCACTAATTTGATTTATTTGCATCTTTATCACATCAATTAATGTTATCAAATAATTTATATTTATAGTTATATTGATAGCTATATCAGCTAAAATATTCTAGTATATATATGATGACATTAGGAATATTAACAAGATAAAAGCTCAGTGAGTATGCATAAGCAAACATCACCATCGCTGTGAATCACCTTGCATTATAATTTAAAATAACCTTAAAACAAAGTTAATTGCCGACCCAATTGAAATTTATAGAAAAAAAATGGATAATTTAAAAAGAAAAATGCCATTGTTACTGAAGAAAAAAGCTACACTAACATATGTATTTGGCAGACTTTTTTATCCATGTTAACCAATTAATTAAAATAATAATTAATAACAATAATTTCCGAGCAAGGCTCAGCCCTCATTTGTTTATTACTAATGTTAACTATAATCAGCATATTTAATTTAAAAAACTCCGACGAAATGCTTACAGTTGCTAATGTTTACTAACATTTAACTAGACATCAATAATTTACTCCTTTACCTGGGGCGTGTTAACTTGTTTACTTTGTTCCTAATTAGCTTAATGACAGAAATTAATACCAGATATATTGTTACTAACAATGCTCAGTTAATTCTATCTCTTTTCTTTTCTTTTTTATTACTCTCATTGATAACCATTTAATTGTAAATTTATCCACACTGTATAATTTTTACTATTATTATTTATTTATTTATCCATTTTAATCGAAATTTATATTTTTTATTTTAATTGTAAGATTATTATTTATTAATTAATCCACTTTATTTTATACTTATTAATTTTTTTATCTACTTTGTTTATCATTATTTTTACTTTATATATTATTAATACTTACTTTATTATTTATTTACTTTTTTAAAAATTTAATTTCTATACATAGTATAATTGAACTCGTAGAGCTTCAATGCTCATTGCCCTTGTGTGTGGCAGACTGTATTATTTCTGTAAAAAGTAAACGGAATTGCAGTGTCAGCCATGAAACATCTATTATTACAGAATTAGAACATTATAAAACGTAATTACTTACGGTGAGCGAGTCACATCCTTTCAGTAGCCCCTCTTCCAAAGCCTTGATGGAATTGTGCCTGAGATCAAGGAGCCTGAGGCCAATGAGGCCATGGAACTGGGAGGTACTGAAGATGGGGTTGAGGGAGTCCCCAAGGAGGTTCCCGGCCAGCCGGACCTCTTCCAGGCTCTGCTCCAGGCCGCCGCTGAAGACTCTCTCTCTCAGTCGGCGGATGGTGTTGTCCGTGAGGTCCAATCTTCGGAGGGGAACTCCTAAGGGTAGAAGTAACATTATTTATGAGAAATTTGATTTCAAATTAGTGTACAATAAAGTCAATGCTAAATAGCTATAGAGTGTATATTTGTATAGAGTTGGGTTATGCCAAATAGTAGGGGTAATTCCGTGCACCTGGGGGTGATTCTGATAGCTTTTTCCGATCCTCATGAGGGAGTAGCGAATGTTGCCTAATCAAACTGCATAGTAGGATGAATCGTAATCAGATCTAGACAGGTCATAAGGTTTGAACAGCAGGTGGGTGTTCGCCTCACGTTTTGATTTTATTACATCCAACGTTATGATTTTGAAGTAGGATTATAAAAGTAGGATACATTTGTTAATGGTAGCATTATTTCATGACTAGATTTATAAGTAACACTCGCCTAGACATAGGTTTAAACTCTAACGAGTAGTTAATGATCATGGTAGTATAATTAGGATTGAAAATATGGAGTTATGTTTTCACGTGGCACTTCCGCGCAGACATGATAAGAGTGAGCGTCTCCCACCAAGCCATTGGATAATGAATTTCGTTGGCAATGAGTAAAAACTGAGTTTTTGTGAAATTCCATCTTTTATTTCAAAGTTTCAAATTTTACTAAACCGACAGACTTTTTTATTTTAAAAATATAGTTCACGGAAAGAGTTTGTTTTGTTTAATTTAATGATCTCACTCGTTTCGGAAACAAACGACAGGTCCATGCATGTTGAAAGCTGATAGAACTTAAATCCAAGAGAATAAGAGAGTCCTGACTTCAAATTATTGAGAGTTAGTAAGCTAGATATCTTTGGTGAGAATTTTTCTTCAAATTACCGAAGAAATAAAACAAAAACATTAATTTTTTTTTTCTTTTTCAATTTATGGAGTGTTTAAATTAATGAGAGCTGGCTGTATACTTGAACATATCTACTTATAATGTTGAGTAAGTAAGGATTCCAGAACATATCAATTGAATCGGTTTGCATTATTTTGAAATTCGAATTATCTGAATTAATGGTTTCATTTATTAATTCAGAATCGTTCGAAATTAGAATTGTTAATGAAGAGAACTCTAATAAGGAGTTAGAACATTGTAGATTGTGTTTTTAAATCATTGTTGTTACTTATTTGAACAGTGACATGGACCCACATGATGAATATGTATGAATGCTCTTCGATGTTGATTCCTACCTGGCCTTCTTCGGATTGAATGATTAATCAACGTACTAATTACACGCATATCGTATGTGTTAAGATATTATTTATATCCTTTATTGAAACAGGTAAATTAAGGGTAAAATATATGTATTTAGTTTTAAGTATAAAAAGCAAATTAATTAATTTTTTTATTTCATTTGTTGATTTAAGGTGTGGAAAGGCTGTTTGTAGCCGAGAGAGTTGAGGTGCCCAGCTTAGGAACCTCGCAACTAAGGTTTTACTTTTATTTGACCACGGAATGCAAACTTAAACCCTTCCACTATGGTTAGAAAAGGTAGAAAATAAAATTTAAGGTGAAAGCAGTATGAAGTAGCAGGAATAATTTATATTAATAAAAACATATTTTAGCCTTCCCATAAATCATCATTGTTTAAATTTTGACTATAATATAACACACCCATAATACCACATAACACAGAGATAAAAAAATAATTAATACATAATATATTTTATAAGAAATAATTACGGGCCGCCCATAGCTCAGTGGTTAAGACACAGTCTTACCAATTTGATGTCTACTGGCGGTACCGGTTCGAATCCGGCCAGGGGGCCGTTGACTTTTTTCATTGAGTGGTGGTCCCACGAAATGAAGAACTTTGATCCCCAACCATGGTTAGGCAGTAATAGGACTCCACTGGGAGTCTTGGCCGAAAAAAAAGAAGAAAAAAAAAAGAAATAATTAATAGTAAATTGAAACAAGAAATTAATCGCTTTAGCCTGAATTGTAAATGACATTGTAAATTCCTTTTCCTTATCCAATTTGACTTACAACCCATTTGGGATTACGTAAGCAAATATTAGTCCAATTTAAGAGTTTATTATATTTTAACATTTTTTTTTTTATTGTAAATAATATCCATTTAATGAATGTATGACCGATCTATGGTAATTGCATGACAGGGGCAAGCATAAAAATGAAATAAAATGCAATTTTAATGCAGTTTAATATCACTAGAAATGTTTAATATAAGTTATTAGGATAATTGTGAGTCCTTGCAGATTTTGGACCTGAGGATGGCTTTACAGATAAAAGCGTTGTGAACTCATTATATTTGATATATTAACAGGAAAATTTAATTTTTCGAATATTGTTCAAATGGGAAATATAAGATTCGCACTTTACATAACTTCTAATTTGCCAAGGCTTCACAGTCTATTACCAACAGAATATTAGAAATATACCTAGTATTAGTCGGTGGATAAGCCGATTTAAAAAAGTTTATTGTTATTTAAATATTAATATGTATTTTTATTATTTATTCAATATGGTTATTGCTAATTATTTGACTGTAACGTAGGGCTACATACATAATATACATTCGCAAATATCATCTTCCCAAGTATACCTCAAATTTGTCATATCGTCGGTTCAATACTAAAGTGGCATATCTGAAAATTTCTGATAGAATTATGATATATACAGTTATAAGGAGCTGATTTCTGATTTAGATATAAATCAATTTATAAAATACATTTTTATCCTGCAATTGTATTAGACGAATATTTTTACGTAGTTGAATGCCGATCAATGTTTTATAGTTGATATTTTTTTTAATTATGTATAAAATATATCAGACCAGAATTAGTCCTATACAAGATTAGAATTTGTAGTTATTTAGGTTATGTTAATGTCTTCCAACCTGTTGTGTTACCTTGGAACGTAGATACGTGATACTATAGTGAAGGCACTTGGACAAAGGTGTGAGCATTAATACCCTACCAAGCTACGATTTAACTCATTAGTGTTAATTACGTTAAATTCATTCTTTAAGTTAAAAATATAGACAATTTTGAAAAACGTACGTATTAAAGAGCTCTAAGAAAAAAACAGTAAGGTACTAAGTTGTTTCCATTTTCGAAGGCACTATTTATTTTGTTTTCCAAATTATGTTTCCTTGTTTTCTGAAACATTTATTTTACTTATTGTATTTTTTTTTTTTGTACAGTTGTAAATTTTAATAAATAAATTTTTAAAAAATGTAAAGAAATTTCAATAATAAACAACCTTTTGTAACTATAGATAGTCCTAAACATTGCAATATATTATGATGAAAAATAAAAATTTCAAGTATGAAGGCTGCTAACAAAACCAGAAAGGAAAAAGAATATTAGAAAAGTAGAAGAAAGTAGGAGGGATATATTTTTTTCAATTTATAATGATGGAAAATGCTTGATTGACCTTCTGTCGGAGGTTTAAAAAAGTTTCCTTGAGGAAATAACGCCCCAAAAAAGAGATTTAAGCTTTTTCTATACATCATCAAACGGCGATCAAATCCAAATGACCCATTTTTCTTGTCTCGTTAGCTTTCTAACCCAGCTGCTTTGGTTTATATTAAGGTCATACAAGGCTTGCTTACATCAGTACCCTTCCTTTCAAAATGTCATGATGGAACATAAAGTAGTCCTAGGATAGAATATATTGCTATTTTGTTTGTTATATTTCTCCTGGTATTGCTAATATTGCTAAAAATTGGCCTAGTATTCTCTTTCTCACAATTTCAGAATCGAAGTATCTCTCTCTACTCGGTCGACAACTTTCTAAAATAATTGCTATACTTGGCCAACCACTTAGCAAATGTTTATGTAAGAAATTATTATAAATATAAAGCTGGATTTGGTATTAATTAAAATGATCTTCTATTGAGATGTGCTAGTTTTTCGTATTTTAAAACGAATTTGGTTATTGTTGTATGATAAATTTTTATAATCATTTGAGATTTTGTTTCTATTATAAATTGTTTGTTGATTTAATGTAAAACTATTTTAAGTTATACAGATCTAATTACCATCCAATGGACTTTAACAATGAAAATTATTGTATGTAATAACGTTTTAAATAGAGAGTAATATTTTATTTAATATAATAATACTACAAATATAATCTGAAAATAAATTATGGGCTCAGTTAATTTCATGAAAATCTATTCCTTCATGATAATTTATGAGTATCCTTTTTCTACATACTTTATTTTATTAACAACAGTTTCATCCTATTTTTTTGTCAGGTAAATATTCATTTTAGGTGATTGTGAACAAAATAAGTTCACTGCAAATGAGGACTAATATCGTGAAATTACAGTGCAACAAAGGAATAAAAACTGAAAAATGATATTCCCTCAAAAATGTCAAAGGCAGACTAGTTTAATAGA
Source organism: Halyomorpha halys (assembly GCF_000696795.3). Classification (NCBI taxonomy): domain Eukaryota; kingdom Metazoa; phylum Arthropoda; class Insecta; order Hemiptera; family Pentatomidae; genus Halyomorpha; species Halyomorpha halys. The sequence goes on from NW_027108484.1 coordinate 857,741, forward strand.
AATATGATGAAAACATGTTTATGAATCAGAATACAAACAACCATAATTTACGGAAAATAATTTAGTTTAGGAAAATACGCTTGTTCACCTATTTTTTGATATTTTGGAAATTCTATAGGACTATAAATAAGTATGTAGGGGCATGCTTGTATAGTGACTAATTTGGATTTATTTTGGTCTAGATTCATACTTTTACGATTTTTTTTAATATATATTTCTTTCTATTTATATTTAAAGAGAAATCGTACATTATATTTGAAAAATGGAACCTCATTTTTTCAACCTGGGATCTGGAACCTTGGAACCTCAACCTTTTTCATAAAAGTTTAGTTGTTCCTTTCCTTCGATTATGACATCCATTAATTGCACCAGCTATTGACTAAAAGGTAATTAATTTTAGGTTCATAATTAACTTTATAAAGTAGCAAATTTTCCTTGGCACCCATAAACATATTGAAAAATAAAATAAAACATATATAGATCTATACTCTGTAGCAGCTGCTATTTTCCTATCCTTTATACTATAAGGAAGCTGAGGTATAGATTTAAGACTTTACTAACTCTTTTAGGTGGTTCAAAAATGTATAATATCAAAAAAGACTAGAATTTGAGTAAAGTAATCCACCGTTTCACTATCGTTCTCACCTACCAATATGAGATTTTTTCAGTCGATGGAAAGTAATTAAATGAAAGATACTTAAAAATATGCAATCTGAATTTTTCTCAGGCGCGAGGCATCTCTTCTTAATTATCGATTTAATTTAATAATTTTGAGAATTTGATAAATGGAAATTTTTTTTACGTATTCCCGAAATCCATAGTGAGGTGAAAGGACCAATCCAAGGTTTTTTCTATGGTTAGTTTTTAAACATTGTGTCGTCGGATGTTACTGATGAAGAAACTCTTTACATGATCCAGCAACATGTAACCCTACATCAGTAACACAGGAATGGAGGTCTACTTTGTACAACACATCTCAAGTGTGTGAGGGTACTGTTATGTAATGATTGAATATTATAGCGCGTAATTCATATTTTAACGCACGTCTTTTGAAGTCACGAAGAGTGTCGTGTCGGGAATTATACGGGATACAGTTTTTTTTTTTGCTCTTAAGTTACATGTTCTTGACAGCATCTTGAAAAAAAAGCTATTCGGGGACTCTGAGAGGAGGTATCATTAAAAGTGGAACAATATTCCTAAAAGATTTTCTTAATGAAAACTGACACGTTTTTTTAAAATTATCTTTTGCTAAAAATTAGATATAAGAAAATTAAACAAAATTTTATAATTTAAAACACACAACCTTCACTTACCACTCCGTTCTGAGTTTAAATTAACCCAGCTTGTTTCAGAACAGATATTATTATAACAATAACTGTGAAAAATTTTCCCCGCACTAATTTACCAAATAAGTCTTCCAGGTTATCGGTTGATTTATACCGCTTTTACAGTTTCCAGAAGAGTATTTTCATATATAGATGATCCGCTATCTTGGAATACATCTGGACAAGCGACTAACATGGAATCCCCACACAAGACTGAAAACACAGGAAACTGCATGTCGATTCTGAATATTACAGCACTTACTAGACAAACGGTCTAAACTTCCAATTCATTACAAAAGACTGATCTACATAACAATAATAAGGCTTATATGTACGTATGGATTTGAGATTTGGGTCTCCACTAAACCTTCGAAATCCTCTCGTATCCAATTCTTACAATACAAAATCTTTCGTAAAATCCTCAATGCTCCTTACTTTGTCACAAATAAAATCATGCATAAAGATCTTAATGTTCCATATGTAACCGATATAGGCCGAATCAGATACCAATCTTTTTATTATAAACTCACTAACCACTCAAACCCATTAGTTTATAACCTTGCTTCCCCTTTCATTACTGTCAATCCTCTGAGGTGCCTGAAAAGAAGATGGTCTCGAGACCTTCTAATGTAAAAATGCTAATGGAGTACTACTTTTTTTACCTGTCTCATACTATTATAATTTTACATAAATTTGACTAAATGTATTATTATGTACAGTTGTAAATGTTAATAAATAAATATATATATATTATTATACATATCGACTTTTTTTTTCTTTTACTGAATGTAGATAGCCCAGCTTGGGTGTATTGTTTGTTATTGGTTCATATAAATAATTTTCAATTTACTATTCTTGTAAAATAACAGCAGTGGTGTAAGTAACTATGTATTGTAGAGGGTAACTCTGTACGGAGGTTGCCCCATAAACAAAGGAATAATGATAGGCTAAGTGAAATTAAATTAAATTACTAAATTAAAAACTAATACTATTTACTGAATTTGGCGACATTGAAACAGTTATCAGAATGACGAAATGGAAATACGAACTGAGCGTGCCTACACACGTGGAAAAGTTATACTTGTATGAGAATTAATTTTATTTATGCGTTTCGTCACTGCTGTCTAACAGTATATAATAAATATAACTATTCTTATATCCAGAAATATTTTTTCAACTTAGAAAATATTTTTTTCCTCTCATCTCATTAAGTTAATAATCAAATCTACTTATTTTTTTAAAATTTATATCCGTTTTCTTTTACTAATAAAAGTGTGAGGTAGTTAATTATTTCAAATAATTAAAATTGAATATTAAATTAAGCCCTGTAAAACTACCCTTATAAAATGAAGATAAGACCAAGCTGAAATAAGAGATCATTTGATTGTTTATTGATGTACTGAGTTTAATCAAAATTATAAGAGAAAATTAAAAATATGTGTAAAAATCGATTGTAGATCCTATCGTTAAGTCGAAAAAGGTTGTATAAAATCTCAGTCATGTGTCCATCTTAAATATGTAATTTATATTTCGTATAACTTTTCGTTTTTGAGCTAAACCGCACAGATCATTTTGTGAAACAACGTTATTTGTGATTCAAAACGTGCATTTATTTCGAAAACAAAATTTTGCACCATCACAATACTTCCCTTTACTATATATTCCATATACAGAGAAGTGAAAGTAAAAATTTGTTAGTCCGTGTAATTTAAAATATTATTTTGTATATCTTCATCAACTTATGTACGACTAGTTCAAATAATTTATAATAGTGGGTGTTTTTATGATTTCATTAAAGATTCTAATTCAATTTTTTCATAATAATAACAACTTCATCACATTATTTTACCAACAGTTGAATAATTCCATAAAACGATTGTCATTCTTATATTACATAAATGGTAGCAAGGAAATCATACATCATTCAATAAGAGTCGTTCGGTGGTGGCCACAGTTTAACAACGATTAGGGCTTTCATAAAAGAGTATTATCAACGCATTATGTATAGTAAAATTTGACAAGCGCGAAGTCTCACATTAAATTATTCCTGTTGCTTATAACAAAAATTACAGCTATTATGTTTATTGGGAGGGCGACATATCGGAGGTACCTTTTACTATTTGTCCGACCAGATCTGTAACTTTCTTGTGCTTAAAACTATGTTACAGTCAATTAATCAATTATCAATTAACCTTAAAACTGAGTCTGGCACCGCTATTGGAGTCTTGTTTGATAATTTTTTATTTTTATTTTTTTTTTCAGATATCGTAATGGGCAAATCTCAATGTTCTTGTTGCTATATTCTTCCAGACCACATTCCAATAGCTTGACAAACAATTGCTTTGAACACGATTAGGTGTCTGGTGAATTAAAATTAGTTTCAGTTGTACTGGTATTTTCTTAGTAAATTTGCAGTAAGTGATATATAGTTACTGCAATTATTAACTTTTTTTTTTAGATGATACTATGTTTTTGCTAAGCAGAGCAGGATAAAGATATAGGGAACGCCGTGTCTTGGTTTTCTGTTGCAAAATTAAAATTCTTGAAAAAAAAAAAATCGAAATAACCTATAAAACCAATTGTCACTAAAGTGCTGATTGTTTCCTGGTTCCGATGGAATTTTAAAGATTTGGATGGACTAAGGTCAAGAAAAAATTCTTTATAT
>NW_027108484.1:861780-873441 GCF_000696795.3 Halyomorpha halys
TATATAAACAAGAGATGTACTGTTCAGTAGTCTGTTTAACTAGTTTACGATTTGAGTTAAGTTCTTGTCTGAGTGTGGATTTCAAGTATTTGTCTCCTAGGGAATCGAGATACTGAATCGTGTCTGAAATGGCAAGGGATATAAAGTTAAATATGACTGATAGACATAATCTTCGTCTGAGGGAAAAAGTGGTAAATGCCTGCTGTTTAATTTCTTGACTTGGAATAGCCAATTGCTGCACTACTGCTCAGAGCAGATGCCATTTCAGAGTGGGTTGGTAGAACGGCGGTGCCATCAGTGAATTTTGTTAACAATCTTTGGAATACTTCCAATAGATTGAACGTGTTGAAATAATAATTTTTGGTGTAGTATATAAGGCACATTTTTTTTAACAATTTAATGTTTCATCACTTGTTCTCGCGATATGGTAATTTTATGAACTGGCAATGAATATATCGGGAATTAATATTAATATTTGTATTCACCTACTACCTAGAGTATTATTTGTGGAATTTCATTTTATTCTTTATTTTAGCTGACATATTATCACATTATAATTAAAATATGTGCCTCGTCATAAGGCGAAATTCTGCCTCCTTTTCAGGCGCACTGACAAAAATATTTATAAAAATATTATATTTAAAAAAAAAAAATATTTACTTGAAACAAAATTTTTTCAGACTAATTAAAAAAAAAATTTTATTTATTCAAATAAAAAAAAAATTAATTTTCGATGAATAATAATTTAAAAAATAATAAATTAAAACTAACTGATTGTATTCTAGCTTCATAGTTAAACGTGTTAGAATGTGTCACAGCTGAATTGATGTCAATTGTAAAGGAGAAAAATGGGTGATCTAATGGTCTCATCGAGTGGGGTAAGATTGTGCCAAGAATAAAACATTACTCTCACTCATAAAGCACAATTTTTTTTTCACCTCGAAATAGATAGCTAAAATGAATACCTTTCTGCATTAAATTCATCAAATTTTGTTGGTAATTATAGAAATTGGACAAAACAAAAAACCCTAAAAAAAGGCATATTTTTACGATAGCTTAACTTATTATTATAAAAATAATCCTAAATTTTCAACATCGTCCTCTCGATTGCTTAATTACATACAAACCAAAAAGGAAGTAAAATGGCAACGTCTAAGACATATTTTTAAGACCACGTGTGACTCGGTAATTACAAAATTAATGTTTTTATTTACATTAATAACATCAGGTCTGTAGCAATGCTCGACCAACCCCACCTACATGTTCTAGGTCAACTGTAATTCCGACAGGTATGCTTTGGGCTGACGTAACCACAATTTTGATTGGTCCTTTCAAATCGCGCTAAGAGGAATGATTGGTGATGGGTCGGAGGATGCTGATTGGTCCTCTGTGATGAAGGCGTGTCCATCAGCGGTTCATGATAACGGTTGCACAATACCGCTGCGTAACTGTTTAGCGGCCTTCCTTCCAATTACACGGGACTTGATGACTTGTCGCTTCAACTAAGCCTTCTACTTGTTAACGTTCATTATGAGCTCATACAGCATCAGTATGGTCATCAATTCATTTCCAGTATTTGTATTTTATGAGTGCGCCCTTCTATACATGGTACAATTCTATAGATTAATTCTTGGTTTCCAATAACGTATATACGATAACGTAGATGAAACATTTAATATTTTCAGCCCCAATGCAATTGTTTTAACTCCACTTCAATAAACTAATATTGATTCGATACTCTACACTTGAAACACATTTAGTTTCGAAAACTAGTACTCATTAAGAAGCTTTTCACTAAAGAAATATTATATTAAGTATTCTTTTAAAAAATACAAATGTTGAACTACAGACATGCAATTCTTTTCAGAAATAAAGGGAATAACAGTTTATGAAATATAGATATGATAGTAATAGTGACAGTTATCAGCGCTACTACTATGCAATTCAGAGTGCAAAATATGAAATCTGCTGTCATAATACGATCACACTAGCAGGATTAGGTTAATACATAGTAGTACTATCAACCCTCTGTCAATATACGACAGCTGTCTTCTACAGGTAGATACCTTGACAAAAGCAAAGTTAGTATAAGATATAAAATCTTATACTAACATCTTGAAATGAGAAAGAAAAATAGGAATGAATGAAACATTTGTATTGGTTGTACAGACCGAAATGGATTGTAAAAGGAAACTGTAGGGGGGAAAAAAATTGTTTATTATATCTTATTATTGTATCTCTTTTTTTCTGACTATACCATGTATGTGTAATTTATATATGTCCGATTACGGATTGATAAGTATGCTGTGTGAGATAGCAACCTAATGTATTTAGGCAGCATAGATAAATAAACTATTTCTCTCGCTCTCTTTATTTGTTATTTGTCTTTGGTCTATGTTTGTAGTATTTAATCATCAGTATGTATCATCCAAGCACCAAGTGGAATTATTAGCTAAGTTTGATTAACTATCAGCGTGTAAACAAGCTCTGTTATATTTTCTAGCTGTAGTGATATTACTTGTACGACTGATATTTGTCACGTGGACTAACTGTTGCTTCCTTCTCAATATAATCCTTGTCGATGGACTTTTCGACCTTTTAGCATTGTTATTAGTGTACTAAAATATTTGGCAATGACATGAAAAAATGCTTTAGGTGAGTAAAACCGAACGGAATCATCAACCAGAACTTTCATCTATAAATAATCATTCACCAATATTCCGATCTACACATGTGGCAAACAATGTTTGACAAAGGATTTGCCACTAGCGTGGAGCTGGAATAAGATATGATAGAGTTACAAGGCACTGACCTGCTTGGACGAAGGCCTGGGTAGGAACATGTTGGATGCCAGCTGACCGCTGCGAGAAGGAACCGATAGGAGCCCCTACAGGCAGCGTCGGAAAGTCAGCTCCCAGGATGACCCTATCGCAGTCGAGGTAGATCTCCCCATCGGAGTTGGTCCTGCAAGAGCAAGGGTAGCCCACGGCTCGCTGAACTTCCTCGCATCCGGGCGCTCCTGCGGTCAAATGCACCAGGGCTGTTATCAGCCAACTCCCTCTGAAACAAAATATGGTATATGTTATACACTATGTAGATTGTATAGATTCTTGAATGACGAGATATAATGGAGAAGGTGAGCTGCCAAGAAAAGTGAAGCTAATAAGGCCGGCCTTATAAACGATGAACTCCAGGGGCGTACTAGAAGAGTAAGAGATAATCACCAGCTGTGTATATTGCAGCGTATTCTGTTTCTGTTAAGTATAATTTGGCAGATATTTTTATTTACCTCTATATAAATCCGAGCAGGTTAACTCCTTACTTTTTGGCTTCACTTTTACTTTTATGGAGCTTAAGGTACGTCACTCTGTCCAGAATTGTATGGATTGACTCTTTTTAACCTTTGCAGTATAGATAATTTTTATAGCGCACTCTAGTGGCGTAGCGGAATAGCCGAAAATTAAATTTAATATACGAATTTTGGATTTTTTAACTGGTTTGATTTGAAATAAAATGTTCAATCCGTAAAATCTTTAATTTTCTAATTATAAACGAAAAATAAAAAAGTAAGTGATAGGAGCGTACCGGTATCTAAGTAATCAATATAAGAAAAATATTATATTTAGGACATTTTTTATTCTTCAATTGATAAAAACCAAGTGTCCAAAGTAATGGAATCTCCCTGAATTAGTAAATTCTTAAGATTCATAGAATTTAAACATTTGTAAAAAGTAAGGAGAATAATTCCAAATAGCAATTATCTTACACCATAGTGGAATGTTAAATGTTACCTGAAATTCTACCATTATATGACAAAAATAATTGTACATAACAATTTTCAAGATGAGTAGAAGCATATATAGATGTAAATAAAAGAGTTTATTTTAAAATATTTATATAAACGTTTTAAATATCATTTCTTGACAGTGTATAATAAATCAATATAAATACTCCTCATCGTAAACCGTATCACATTTTGGGTCCTTGAATACAATAATACATATTAATCTAGATCTGAAATTTGGTATTTCAAGTATTTCAAAAGGAATCTTAAATGCCAACTATTTTTTTTAAAACTAATTTTCCAACAAGGAAGTAGAATCGGATACTACTTGATTATTTTTTTTTTTTAATATAATGCATTAAAACTTCTCTATAACAGTAAAAATTATTTTTTTAATAATACAAAAGGTTTCCGTGAAAAATGGGTTAATATAAAAAGAGCAAACAAATAATATAATAGAATTATTTGAACATCTTTACATAAAATGTGATACCTCATAGGTTCCAAAAAACACAAAACACACTTTTTATTTCATTTATTAATAATAACATAATGATCAGTTTTTATTTAATTTAATTTTCCATCTTCAGCAGATAAGATTATTATGTAACTTCTATTTCTAATTAAGTGACTCATAATATTTAGTTCTGGGATCGTCAATATGGTGTAATGAAAAGTGGTGTGGTGTGAGTTTAGTGTCCACATCTTTTTTTATAGCATTTATTATGTACGTTGTTTACCGGGACTTTGATAAGACTGTTAATAAGGGTTTCCGTTGTAGAGAGGTGTCCATTAAGAGGAGTTTTGCTGCATAACCGTATTAAACAATTATGACTATTTAATTTATAATCTAAAACACTTTCTTGAGACTTTTTTTATAGAATTTTTTTAAAATAAATAATTTAATTCTATCCATTTTAGTCTCAAAATAAAAGAGAAAAAATAAAGTGTAAATAAGAAAAATAAAGTGTTTTGAGACTAAAATGGATAAAAATTAAATTATTTATTTTAAAAAAATTATGATTATGTTTGTAATCCAGCACATCAGACTTCAAAATAATTGAGTACTTTTATAATTGATTACTCAAACTCAAAAATTATGAGTAAACTTGTAACACATTATTTCTTGAACATTAATACCATATAATTGACTATGGGTGTTGATGGCCTCAGGATTTTATGCCCCAGCCAACAACAACAACTATATAATTGAAAATTTTGATTAAAATCTTAATAATTATTTTTTCGTATTGAAATAAAAATTACTAAAATAATGTCACTTAACATGAACTAGTTCCAAGTAACAGTAAAATCAAGTAGTAATTTTGTGAAATTAAAAAAATACTGTAAATAGTAAGACATACTCAAAATTTGTTTATTTCGCTTTTATAACAAACCTTTTTTTTAGTATTTATTACATATACTTGTACTTAAACTGGTTTGGGTATGAGTTCTCTGTAATGATACTTAATGTTTTTCTTGAGTACATAAGAGTATTGAACTCTATTCTCAAACATTTTGAGTTTAAGTAATCGTACTAAGCTTACCAGTACCAGTGTACACATTTGTTTTTCTTCTGAGAAGGTTGTAAGAATTCTCCAAACTATTCGTGGAGAAGAAAGAATTGGCGTTAGACCGAATATTACAAGTTTTGGCACTTGAGAGCATTAAGAAGAATGATTCATGATTGATTCATTGCTAGCACCAGTCAGATTAAGTCACAAAGGAGTCTCTTAAAGCATGCTTGAGCATTTTTATTGATTTTTTCTCAAATCCTCCTCGTTGGCTTTGGTAAATTGATTCAAAAAAGTTATTTATAGTTCTGAATATTTTTTAATTGGAAAATTTTGTGTTTGACTTAATTATAATTAAAGATAAGGTCAGAATCAACCTTATTCCATGAGCTTTGTTTATCTCAATCTGATTATGACTTCAACGACAAACAAGAGAACCGATGCGCACAAAGTTGCCCAGGTTCACCTTGAGATCTACAGGCGGCCTTTCTAAGTTTGTTGTTTACTCTTATCCAGATCGATGTATTTCTGCTCATGGATGTTGATAAAATGAAATGTATGGGCATTCATATCAGGCTACCCCTTGCTTTATTTTTAATAAATCCTCGGTTATGAATAATAAACATAAAATATAACTAGTTTTCAGTAATTGATAAATTTTAATGAATCGACTGTGTATTAGTTTAATGATATTGAATTTAAAATGGTGGAAATTGATTAATTCATTGAGTTAGTTTAACTTCGACTTCGACATCGATGCTGTCGGATGCATTTAGAACAAGATCTCGGTGGAAAAAAAGTAAATTAATTTAATGAAAATTGCGTATAATTACATTGATGACGCTCATAAGTGATAGTCTGTCAAAAGTGTTAAAAAATATTAATTTTCGAACCTGTATATCAATCAAATTATCTACAAAACTAGAAAACCTTTCAACATCATTTCAAGTAGAGTAAATTTACTAAAATATGAATCCAAACAGAACTGTTTACGTTCAATAGTTTTCGAAATATAGTTTTTTTAAAAGCAACATGTAAAAAATGTACTAAAAAATCTTTAGTTCGTGAATTTATTGTGAGAAAAGTTTATCTCAGGAACTAAGAGATGTTCCATTAGCACTAAAATTAAAGTTAGCTTTATGTGCTTAAAAGCAGTTCGTGAGGTTTATCTACACTGGAGTAGTAGTTTTCAATATATTTTCCAGGATAAATTAACAAAATATTAATTTCTAACTGTTCGGAAAAAATTTGATTTAAGAAATTCTTATTAGACGTACAGATGTCTGCCAGCAATAAAATTAAATATAGTTTAATGTACTATAAAGTAATGCATGACGTTTATCTTCGTAGCATTAGTAGTTTTCATAATTTTTTCCAAGATAAATTCACAAAATGTTGATTTTTAGTTGTTCGGACGAACTTTTTAATTTATTAAAAACTATATCTATAACATTGGTTATTTCCAGCAATCGAATCCAAGATAGTTTAATATACTATAAAGTAGTTAATAATATTTATCCACATGGGAGTAGCAATTTTTTTTTATATTTGCCTATTAACATGAATTTTTACTTGTTACATACCGAACAACAAGAAATCAATTAATTTTATAACTATCATCTAAACTATTACTCTTAAGAAGATAAACGTCATGAACTACTTTATTGCATATTAAGCTAGTTATAATTTGAGTTCTAATGTACATCTGTACGTCTAATGATTCCCGGGATATAGATTTCCAAAAATAAATTTACTACTAATTTTTCAGTAGATTTTTTTTATGAAATGTTTCTTTTAAAAAATTCTATCTCGGGAACTATTGAACGTAAAAATCTCTGTTAGGGCTCATATTTTAGTAAATTCACTCTACTTTAAATAATGTTCTATTAGGTTTTCTAGTTTTGTGGGTGGTTGCAAAGAAACGGAGATGCGAAAAATTGATTTTGTTAAACATTTTGGAACAGTCGCCATTTTTTATTTTTCATAACTATACTTGGCTGACTCATCAATTTTGACTATCAAGTATACATATTTTTCATTAAAGTAATAAAAAAATTGGGGTGAAATAACTGACTTTTTTACTCCTCTTGGGCTCTGGTCCTGTTTGGACTTCTATATTCTGTCGGTTACCGTAGGACTCTGTAGTTCTTTTCTGAAAATACAGAAACAGCAATAGATTCTTTGCGATAGTGCATTTACGTTCTTAATCAGCGAATCGCCAGTTATCTTTCTAAAAGTAAAGTAGTGAATGCGGCAGTTTCGATGTCATAAACTTTTCTACTTCATAAAGTTATTAAAAATAAAATAGATAAAGTAGGATTCAAATAAATAACTCTAATAAACGATTTACATTGACTGGCTGAATATGATTTTTGCTCATCTGAATAATTTGTTTAGTACTTTTGTTAATTTCTTGAACAACCAAAGCTATTATATACTAAAGGATTTATATGAAGTATGTGTTACACTAGCCCATGCACACAACCCGCAGGTAGCGATCCCGACCTGCTGAAACCGAAGTGCTATCAGTGGGTAATGGCCGGTACCGTTGGCTTCGATAACCCGTCTCTCCGTTAACCGCCTCCATGGAAACTTGATCTCAGTAACTTCTTGTAGCTGGCATAAGGCTGGATTAGATTATTACCAGTGGAGGGTCAGGGATCATCCAAGAAATCATTGAAGGACTCTGATAGGATTTGAATAATTGTACAGCTCTAAATTCTGCTCCTTCGCTCACAAATTATTTTATTCGTACCATTTCCGTGTCGAAGATGTTTAGTTCTGATAATCCCTGTTTATGAAGATATAATTAGAATTAATCGAAAATTGCAATCCGGCCTGGAGGACCATTTTGTTAATTCTAATAATCCTTGTCTTATGAGATAACATCAGAATTAATTACTGGAATGCTATTACTGGTAAATAAGTAATGTGCCCTGTATGATTAAGTAGATAAAATAAATTACTCAACCAGTTATAGTCTTAATGATCTAAATTAATGTGAAATGCTTATTGATGATTTTACTTGGCTTATTCCTTGTACTTCATCCTCTTCTCACTCACTCTGCTTGCTGCTGGTGGCAATTTACTCAATTATGATTAAGTTCTTTAGCACACACAAATAATATTATGTGAAACCGAGTTTGATTTTGTTCTCCTGTTCTCTTTGGTTCCTAGTTAAACTGACTTCTGGTTCCACGTTTACCCATACGTAGTGACAATTTCTTGCTCTTGATTGGATGATAACTGAATAATAATGTTTCCTTCCTTAGATGAACAAAATACTAATTCATAAAATCTATGAACCAGACTTCCTGGATTCCAAAAGCAGCTGAAGTTACAAATCATACGTTTATATATGTTTTGAGATGCTCCGACGGAGAAACCAAAATGAGAGCCATAATGTAAGATTATTATTTCACCATATGTCTATATTATTTTTTTATTTACCTATACTTATCTATACCCTTTATATGTTATTGAACCATACTTATACATAACTTATTTCGTCATGGTTTCTTCCTTTTAATTTTACCATATTTGTTACTGCTTATATTAATTATTACTTCACTAATTATGCAGGCCGTAACTTCAAATCAAATTTGTTAATTTTTTGTATGAAGAAATGGAAAATAAATTCCGTTTTTTTCCTTCACGAATAAATTTTTCATAAGTTCATGTTATGCAATGTTTGTATTTTGTAGCATAAAAATCAATAAAATATTTTATATTGGCTAGGATATTCAACTAGTAAACTTCAACTTTTTGTAGTATCAAAAGGACTTTATTTAAAGTGTCAAATGCAACCAATCAGTTTTGAGTTTGAAATATAAAAAAGGTATATAAATTATGTTAAGTGACTTTTTATTGACTTCAAATCTAGAAAATCAATACCTTTATCGTTATCATCAGTCAGACAAAAAACTCATGCTTTCAAAATCACCAAATGATTTGAATTAGTTTACAATTGAAACATAAACATGTAATAAATTTATGAAGTCAGGAAAATGTGGAAACACCTTCAACAAGTGAAAAAAATTTGAATTTTTTATTTTTGTTGAGGATTTGTATAATGGTTTTTGGGGGGAGGGAAGAGGGGGTTAAAGGGTGCTGAATCCGAATATGAAGTTAATTTTGTTTTAACCTAGTTTATTTCCCCCACCCATCACATATAAATTTCGTTGTTAATTTTATTTCCTTTACTTTTTGTTTACATTACTCTTCTTTTGTTTGTGAAAAATTAATTAAAAGGTATAGTCGAATTTTCCAATGTCAACGGTCTACAAAAAGAAACTTATTAAAATTTTATTTGACAATTTCACTTGCTGGAGGTAGTTTCCACATTTTCCTGATTTAAAACATTTATTACTCGGGTATAATATAATTTGAGAAAATTCCAATGTTTTTTATCTTCTTTTTTCATACAACTTTCTAAGCATATTCATATAATCTTATCATACTTTACAATATTTGTATCTTGTTTTCATTAAGCCCTGAATAGCGCTCTAAAAAGTTGCTAGCAAATAAATTGTTTTTGTTTTTTTTGGTTTTTATGGTATTTTGCATACCTTTGTTGACCACCACCTCATCACTAATAAAAGAAGAACCTTAATTACCGTTTAAGATAAGTCATTATCTTCAGCTTCTGAAGAATGAAGACGAGTCAGGAAGCTGATGGACGCATTAAACCACCACAATAGCTCCATTGTTTTTTTTATAATTTCACTTCTGTTGGCTTGTCTCATTTCGCTTTCTAGACTCATGCGTTCTGTAGCGTTCATTTTTTCGAATGTTGACGCTCCTTATCAAGGAAATGTTCCACACTTAACAAGCGTACAGTGTCCAAGGTTTCTATAATTAATAGCGTAAATTAATTTACATTAAAAAAAATTTCCTAAAAATTATCGTTTATGCATCACCTAAATTATAGCTGATTTTGTACATTGATTTTGATTTTGTAATTAGAGACCCGATTTTCGTGCAATTGCATCTTTTGTTCCAATACTTTCAAGTTCAGTCTAACATCAACGAAGAAAAATCAAAAAATAACCAAATCAAATCATAAATAGCAAGCTCTAGTAATATTCAGGTTGAGTTCAGATGGTGAAAAAAATTATAAGAATGTATATTATTCTTGGACAATAAATAGAAGCCCTCAAAATGAAAAAAAAAATTGTCGCTAAGACTCAAGGCCAATTTATACGAATTATCTTTTTATAAAATAGTTAAGACATCATATTCATGATATGCGTTACTGGAGTGGACGTATGTCGAATTTAATATAACTATTCTAAGAGGATTATAAAAATATAAATATATATAGGAAGATTATTGATTGACCGTGGGTATAGAAGAATGGAATATGGTCCGGGTGCGGTAAAAAAACTCAAATAGTAGATAATTATACTATTTCATTGAGCCAACGCTTCGCCCCACGTTGCAGGGCTTCGTCAGGGCTGTTTTGACGGCAGTCAAAAACAAAGTGTTCAAAAGTAGACTTTTGAACTTGGCGAAACGTTGGCTCAATAAAATAGTATAATTATCTACTATTTGAGTTTTTGTTTACAGCACCCCGACCATATTCTATTCTTCTTTTCATAAATATATATAAATTCACGTGTATCTAACTCAACTGATTTTTCAGGTTTAATTAAGTATTATATCAAAACGAACTTCCAAATTCTTGATTCTATCAAACTTGCCTTTCGCAAACATTCGTTACTACGATACCATGATTAATAAGGAATTAATAGGAAAGCGATTCGTTTCGTAACAAGCTTAGGCGTGGGAAATTTTTTGGCGATTGTAAAGTATGTGATTAATTGATTACTTAATCCGTAGCAGTAAAAGTATTATGATGTAAAAGTTTAAATTTTATATTTTTTAAATAAAATTTTTGCAGGTTGGCCAAACTGAATACAATATAGGACTTTACTTTAGTTGGAAAAAATAAATCTTAGTAAACAGGGTATTTACTGGAAAGGAATGACCCTATCCGTGATTATTGTAGGAGCTAGTGATACAATTTTTAAAATCTGATGAAGTTAGAGATAAGGAACGTTTCCAGGCAATTGGTCAGACAGTACTTTCAAATTAGATAAAATCTAAAGAAAATTAGCTTTCAAAGAAGTCTGCCAATTTAAAGTACAGAAAAGACATTCATGAGTATAATAACATCCTGATAATGAAAATGTTTAACTATTTTTGTTAAAGTGCCAACTATTGAAATTAGAATAACTAGTCTTAAACAAAATATTAAAGTAGTATATGTGTGTATATATATAAGTTTCAGCCTTAGTCAGCTGTTACTTCTATGTCCGCTGACTGAGGAGATCAGCTGATCCCATGTATATAAAGAGATGT
>NW_027108484.1:873491-901500 GCF_000696795.3 Halyomorpha halys
AAAAAAATAATTATTGTTTTCAATATCACTCGTTCAATCCTTTATCATCCTTCGGAATGTGCATTTGAGACTTCATATTAAGATATGTATAGCAACACTATAATCGTAGAAAGAGAAAACGGATATAAAAAAGTAATTGTCATCCTAGCCGTTAATTCTAGGTTTTCGAATTATGTGTTTTAAAAGGGATAATTATAGGTGTCGTATATAAATGTCGTGCTAACCAACAAGTATTTGCTCTATATGTAGCTTAAGGTACCAATTTATAAACTAATTTTGACTTTAGTTACTAAACATTACTAAAAATTATTATATAAAATATGAACTAAGGAGACCAATTGAAAATACAATGTGTTGTGTTCTCAATACAAAAATACGTCTTCTTTTAAAACGATATGTCTCGTTTATGCAATGGGGTATCAGACAGCCCATCCTTATAGTACAAGAGCCCAAGAGGAGAAAAAAGGCAGTTATCTCACCCCAATTTTTGATTACTTTAATGAAAGCTATATATAACTACTAGTCAAAATTGATGAGTCGGCCAAGTATAAGGGGGAAATAAAAATGGTGGCTATTACATAGCGATAAAAAAAAGTAATTTTTCATTCGGACCTCTATATCTTAAAAAGTAGGAACAACACAAGAAAATCTAAGAGAACCTCATTTAAAAAAGAGTAAATTTGCTAAAATATGAGCCCTAATAGAGTTATTTACGTTAAATAGTTTTCGAGATATAGCTTTTTAAAAAGCAATATTTCATAAAAATGTTGTATGGGACGTACTGAAAGATCAGTGTTAGTGAATTTATTTTGAAAAATTTATATCCCAAAAACCATTTGACGTACAGATGTCTATTAGCACTCAAATTAAAGCTAGTTTAATGAGCTATGAAGTAGTTTATGATGTTTATCTTCGTAGGAGTAATAGTTTTCATGGAATTTGCTAAAATAAATTGATTTATAGTTGTTTCATTTTTCATTTGCCAAATTTATATTCATATGTGAATCTCATAAAAACTACTACCCCTGGGAAGATAAGTGTCATTAACTACTTTATAGTAAGCTAAAGTTCCTTTATTTTGAGTGTTGACATACATATATGAGTCATATGGATCTAGAGATATATTTTTCAAAAATCCAACAATTTATACGAACAACTAGAAATTAACATTTTGTGAGTTTATTTTGTCAAATATCATAAAAACTATTACCCCTACAAAGATAAACATAATTAGCTATTTTGTAGTAAATTTAACTAGTTTTAATTTAAGGACTGGCAGACATTTGGACGTTCAATGATTTCTGAAATGAAGTTTTTCATATATAAAACTTATTGTCCGAACAACTATAAATCAATTTATTTTAGCAAATATCATGAAAACTACTATTCCTACGAAGGTAAAGGTCAAAAACTTTTTTATAGTCCATTAAACTAGCTTTAATTTGAGTGCTAACAGACATTTGTACGTCACATAGTTCCTGAGATATAGATTTCTTAAAATAAATTAACAAACTACTAATCTTTCAGTAGAGAGCTATATCTCGAGAACTATTGCACTTAAATAGCTCTTTTAGGGCTAAAATTTCAGAAAATATACTCTTCTTTAAATAATGTTCTCTTAGATTTTCTAGTGTTGTTGGTAGTTTTTAAGATATAGAGCTCCGAATGAAAAATTAAGGTTTTGAAACAGCCGCCATTTTTTATTTCTCCTACCTAAACTTGGCAGACTCATCAATTTTGACTAGTAATTATACCTAGTTTTCACTAAAGTAATAAAAAATTGGGGTGAAATAACTGCCTTTTTTTCTTCCCGGCTCTTGTACTATTACGTTATTAAGCAACAGAGGCCTGGTGTATGACACTGCTCACCCACTGACCAGTTCAAGGATATAATTTTGTTCACATTTTACAAACGTTGTACAGCTTTGTCCGTCTTTTCAAGCTTTTTATTCGTTATTAATAATCCCTTAATGACATCTCTCAAGCTGTTGAATGAATGAGTGAAATATGTTTATTTATAAAAAAATAATATATTTAGTTTATTGTTAGTTTTTGGACAATTGTTTTTCAAGATCCATATGGCTATTAATAAGTTAATAGAAAATGTCTTAAAGAGATTACGAGTATGCTCATACCAAATTTAATACCTGTAAGAAATTTTCACTTAGAAGGAAAGCCTTAATAATGGCATACAAACCACTGCCTGTAGCAGTCAAGCTTAAAATATGGTGCTATTGCTGAAATTCATTTACCGAAACTTCCAAATCTACTGAATGAACCAAGAAAACGACAGTAATAAAGCAGAAAATCTCTAAGTAGTTACAACTCTACCAACTAAACAAATACACTTTTTACAAAATTATATGTAAATCAATGAACAATAATTCATTTAGAAAAAATAGTTATTTACAAAATGTTTGGAAAAAATATTAACTACTATTTAACAACAAAGTCGGGGTTTAAACTATGTGGTACTTTATTTGTTCAGAACAACTAATAAATATACCTATCACAACACTTAAAAAAAAATGTCTTTATGTGAGTATATGAACCTTAAATACTGATGTTGACCAAGTAACTCCCTGAAATTTTCCTTTCCTCTACGTTATGACTTTGATTTCATTATATTCCGAATAAACTTAGATATTTATATATATGCCAAAAAAGCTGTACCGCTACAACCTATGAAGGGTCAGAGGGTCAGTACTTTGTAAGGAAGAACTGTTACTAGACCAACGGTTGTGGAGGTGATTTGGTCAGAATCACGCTCCACCGTCAGATTTTTTCGTGGCCCAGATTAAGGGTACCCAATTTAAGAGGCTGGGTGGACCCCAGGAGGGTTCCAGAACCCACAGGAGTTGACTCACGGCTACAGTGTAACAGAAACCAATTTTCTGCCCAGCTGAAGTTGATCTCGGGTCCTTGGAGTTAGTAGTCACGCGCCTTACCTCGGGGCAATCCCATATATATTACTTAGATATAAGATATAAGTAGTAGTTAATTTATATTGTATAATTTTTAGTCAAGAACACTTCCTACTTGTTACGAATTTTTAGCTTGAATATTATTAATGTATTAGTTATAAATAATTAATAAGTAAGTAAAATAATGTATTACTATAAATATTTGAATAAGTTGTATTTCATTAATTTTTTTGTGTCTTATTACTGAATCTTAAATCAGTGTATATATTATTGTTATTCTATCACTATCCATATATAAGTTTTTGTTTATAGTTTTATTTCATATTTTATCTGTTAAATAAGTCAAATCGTCAGTTTTATCTCCAGAAATAATTTTAAATTATGCAGCCTCCTCAACGATCAGATAATTAAAATTGTTACAAATAAACATTTAATTTTATGTTTATTAATTTTGTATGTTATTTTGGCACTTGCAGATATTGCTATCTGTTCGGACCACATTTATTATGTTATCTTACATTATGCTTTATGTTAAATAAAAATAAATTTCAACTTTGAATATAAATTAGCATGAAATTAAATACGACAATAAATTTGTATAACTAATAAATTATTAGCTCCTGAATAAACAAGACAGTAGCGAGACCGGGAACCGCTAGGTCGCTCCCACCGTCACTCCATTGTTGTTGTCCTCGATACTCGCTCTTCTGTGAAGTGGTCATCGGCTGCTTATAGGTTCTTGATTTGCGGCTTCTTATGCTATAAGTTCTACTTTCTGAGAAGATGGATGTAATTTTATTTGTTTAATAATTGTGTACGTGTAGTAGATATTCTCTTCCACTATTTACGATTGACAAAAGGATTTCAATAACTTTATGAACGGATAATATCCATGATGCGGTAAAAAGGGATATTAAAGGTAGTAAGTAAATTGAGTAGTAGTAAGAAACTACTTAGGCCTTACTTAGAAGATCTTGCCATTGAATATTGTACACGAAGTCATATTTGACCAGGTGGAGGCCCCGGGAACTTTAAGATAAGCATGTTTAGTTTATGGAGCTTTGGATTTGGGGGTCTGTGGGTCGTGGGGCTCTAGATCCGATCCAAGAGGGCCTTTATGCTAAGATGGCACTGATAGTACAAGTTCATCCAAGATGAAATAGATATCAGGAATTAGTGGAAACACCTTCATTTTCTCCTTCATCATACTAAGAAGCTTGAACAATGTTCAACCAAAATTACCCAAGTTTTCTTTTGTAGGCCTGTGTTAATAAATAAATATATTAAACCATTGGAAAGTTTTCGAACCTCCAAAATTCACTTAGTGAGATTCTGCCAAGTATTTCCGAATACTACCGAAGTAATAAAATATTTTCCAACAAATCGGTCGATTTCTTATGTGAAATTCATTGAATGTTCCGAAGATTGAAGAAAAAAGGTGAAAACTATTCATTATATATTAGAGAAATTTATATTTTTCTAGGAAAGACCTGTAAAACATCTTGAGAACGGATGATGAAAAAATATATTTGTGACCCTGAACAGCTAAGAATAAACCTACACAAAAAACTAAAAAACCTTGATTGCCAATTATTGAAGAGTTAAGTGGAAGTGTACTTGTTTTATATTTAATGATTTCTTATTACTATAATGAAGATGTAATTTTGATTTTATTATTTATTTATTGTAAGTTACAACTGGACAAAAAAATACAAGTAAATATGAGCAATGTTTCAAACACTTGATAATTTTGGGAAGGAACCACCCAATGGTGGTACTTTAAACATTAATTTAAATTAGATGGTCCCGTAGCCATCTTCTTAATATATAATTTTAATTAATTCCTTATTATTTTTTAATTTTTTTTCATAATTAAATCAGGAACAATTTTTTTCACATTTTAAAACCAACTATACCTATATTATTAAATGTTAATTTAATTTTCGAATTTGAAAATCGAAGCTTGCGATCGGAGGAATTCATTTATTATTTTTATCAACAAACATAATATAAGCTTGAGAACTTAAATGTATTCCTGTAGGCGTCAATTTGTGATTTCCTAAAACATAAGGATATTGGTTTGTTTCCTTTTTCTACAGATCGCGGCGGAGATAGAAATAATTGAGTTCATATCATGAAACAATTTACTAAATACTAATTATAAGTTTCCTGAAATTATTAATTTTATTTTATTATTTTTTTTATGAATCAAAAGGAAATTTGAAAAACTCATAAAAACTTTCCATTTTTTGAAAATTTGTGCAAACAATTCTGAAAATTTACAATTTTGTGCAATGTGAAACTATTATCCCTGGAACGTCCTTTTTATAATTCGGATTTTTGTTGAGATTTGACCGAATTTAATGGTAGGGAACAATAGATGGAATTGAACGAAAATCCATCCTCTATTTAAATTTAATAAAACACTATTGAATGTCTTAAGAGTAACCAAACGACTTTATTCTAGCTCATTACAGTAAATAATAAAGATTAGATTCCCCCCTAGCGGCTAGGAAGATCCATGTGGTTGGATGACAATGGAACCAAGCATAAAAAACAATTCCGTAGCAGACAACTATTGCAGAGGCACAGCGAATTGAGGATCCTTCCATCTCTTCCGCAGCTCCTCATCGGAAGTAACTAGTGTTTATTTTTTAATTTTCCACTTCATGCCCTTTTAATCGCAAATTACATTTGCTATACGGAAGAATCGTGTTGAACAATTATTTTCATTTATTTCATTAATTGTATCGATCCAATGATAATTCGTGATTTAATAATGCTTTTCTTGGAAATAGATTTCTGATATTCGTTTATTTTTAATCAAAAATTTAATTTTTTTTAATCTTATTTCTTTAAGGTTTGTTTAGATTTTTTAAATTAATAGATCTTAATCTCTCATCCTTAAAAATCCCTGATAATCCTCCTAGGCGTCTGAAAAGAAGTGGACACGGGATCTTCCAATTTAAATTAAAGCTTGAAGTACCACCAATGGGTGGTTCCTTCCCAATATTTTCAAGTGTATATGAAACATACAACATATTTACTTATTTTATTTATTATTGTACAGTAGTAAATCACATTAAATAAATTTTAAAAAAATAATTAATAGAAATAAGATGTTCTGTTTAAATTAGCATTCCTAAGATTTTATGTTTATTTTTTAACTTAGAATGTGCAGTCACAGATTTTAGTTAAACAATTTAAAGACAATGGATTTGTTTTTAAAACTACTATTTCCAAAAGTTTCACTGTTAATTACATAAGCTTATAGATTTTTAAATTTCGCGACACAAACGGTATGACGTCAGATCTCGCATATTCGGCTGTCCTTGTGTTATTTAGTGTTTAATTTTGTTTTGTTTTTTCTGCTCATTGATTAGAATTTAAAGAAATGGATCATTTTTTGCAAACATATTTGTCGAATGTGCCAAGTGCAAACCATTTCTGTGTTTCCAGCTCAGTTATTTTAAACATTATTTCAAATACGTAGTTATTTTGCACTTTTGTGAAATATGCATGTGTTTACATTGTTCACCCGAGCAGGCTGAGGAGATATTCCCTGAGTGCTCGGTTCTGAGTGCGGAAACTATGTGCATAAGTCAATATTTATGTAATGGAGGCTCCTGTGAATGAATCTTGACATTTCCTCTTGAATCTTGACTCTGGAATTTTGTAGTTCTTCCGTGGAATACTTAAGCAAAACGTAAATAAAATAAAAATCAAATTTTTTATTATGAACCTCTGGACGTTAAGATTCTTAATTTTAATCTTGGAATGTTATCAAATAATTTTATATCGACGTTTGCCTTCCTTTAGCTTCACAGAAGGGGAATATATATATTTTTTTAATAATCTCGCCCATGTGCTTTGAACTGTTGCGCTTTTGTTTTGAGGACGTGCATGACAAGTGTTTGACTAAACCCAAATCAGCCTTGCACACAATGAGCAATGAGCCTGCTCACCCATAGTGTTGCGGAAGGATACGAGTGTGGCTGGAAAGTTGGCGTAACAGCTGAATGAGTCGGTGTCGTAACAGTGGCAACCACGGAGGATATTCGCGAACCACAGTCCAAGTTCCGTATTGTCACGCAATACTCGAGGAATTGCTGTCCATCAAGGAGATTGAAATAGCTGAAGATAAGTTGGAAGCTTAACTCTGTAGGAAATAAGAAGGAAGAAAAGGAGTGGGGGTTGAAAAATAAGAAAAAAAAGCAAATAGCAACAATACGCATTCAATTTTTACCTACGGTTATCCCTCTCTCTTTCCTCAAAGCGCTTTATTCGACAAAGATTAAAAGTAAAATAAATGATTCCAAATATCGGCAAACAAGAATGAAGAATATTGAGTTCGTTTGAATTTCGCTTAATCTATTACAGCCGAATAATAAAAAAGCAAACAAGAAAAATAACTTTTTTCCTTTCATTTATTTTTAAAGGGTTGTGCGAGTGTATGAGGTACTATGTATCAATGTGACAGAAAAGCTATTTTTCTTACCTATATTATTCCCAGAAAATAATATACCCTACAAATAATACAATCTTTCCACTGTTTTTAATATTTATTATTATGAACCTTTCGAGCTCCTTAAAACAATAATTAATTAATATTTCTTGGCGGTCCCGAAAAATAAATCTTGACACATCTACCGTGGTTAGTACACGGCGGAAACTCTAGTAGCCGCCAAGGGTTGGCAAGAAAATGGCCACTTGCCGGACTAGTTCCCCTGACCAGATGTCAGTACCAATACATATATGTGTATCTAAGGTGAGCAGTTAAAGTACAATACTTTTCAAAAACCTGAAATAGGCCAAATGTTTTACAGGATTTTGAACATTATGAAATTCTGATAAGTAACTCGAAAGAACAAATGTTTTGGAAAGCAAAAAATGTCAATCTCGACATGTTCCACAATTTGTAAATTACTCAACCTTTCCTTCTAAAACTTCATGTTATTGTTTACTTTTAAGTTATCATTAAAGTAATTTATTACAACATGCCTAAATCAAGTGAAAATTAGAAGTTATGTGAATGTTTGGCTACTGAGTATCTTGTCGATCTTCTGACTTGTGAGGAAGAGAATCAAGATGAGCTAATTGACAACTGTCATTACATCATTATTACTTTCATCCATTGCTTTATTTGTTAAAACGTCTAAAACAATACTAACACAATCAAAACTCAAACTAAGAGCAAGTAATCAAACACGACAATAAACAAAATGGTGACGAGCTCAGCTGGTGCGTGACGTCATTCTCCATTTAACAGATCTAGTAACAGACTCTCAACCATGTTAAATGTTATATCGTTTTAACATGGCAGAAGAAGGAAATATTTTTCCATTTAACACGCTTTAATATGATAAAATAAGGTTTAAGGATACTCCTATGTATAAATACACGACCCGTTCCGTCGCCTCATAGGATTGCTGTGGAACACAAAAGAGAAAAAAAAAACCTACTACCTTAAACCGTTCCGCAAGTTCCAAAATTTGACTTCAGGAAATACTTATATCAATATTAGAGCTATCTTAGAAATACTAGTAGTGTAGTACAGCTTAGTCCTATGTAAGGTTAATCCAAGATTGATTTAACCCATGACACACAACCAGATGTCGGCCCTTAGTATAAATCGGGCAAAATTAAGGAACTACAATGTTATTCGGGGAGAACCCTGCTGCGACCTACTTTTGGCTATTGTGGGCAAAGTGGGCCAGCCACGACCAATATGCTAAAGCGTGTTCGATATATCGATATACAGGGTAGTGTCCTTTCACTGCGGAATCTGGGCTATGATACTTCTCTGGATAGTTTTCAGGAACAGGAGCGTAGGAAGGAGAGAGCAAAGGGGGCAACTTGCCAGAGGCACTAAGGAACAAGGGGCCCTCCATCGTCCAGTTTTAATTTTCTTTTTCAGTTTTTGGTAGAATTCTAGAATTTAAAAAAATATTTGAAATGATTATAATAACAAATGGGGGCAGCGGTAGCAGCATAGTAACGCTCCAGTATACCAACCCACAGGTTGTCAGATCATATCCCGGTCCCACCCAGGCTTTTTTCAAGCACAACTCACTGATGACCTCTCCCCCGGGTATTTGTGAGGCCCGTTAGCCAATGGGTGGCACTCACAAAAAATAGGTGTGGGAGTGACGAACCCATCCTGCGAAAAAAAGCACTAAGGCCTCCATGGTCTGTTGCCCATAAAATAATAATAACGGATAGAATAATTAAATCACTTTTCAATTTTTTTTAAAAACACGCAAAAAGTACAACTTAGTAATGGAGATCTTGTGGATGTGATCTCTTAAATTTTATAGGGTTTTAAAAAGTATTTATTTAGGTAAGCTTTCGAGAATAAATAAACATAACCCTATCAATCTAATATTCACTGCCAAGTTATAAATTTTTTTAGATACATTAAAATTTACTGTATATAACAGAAATAAGCTAAGTAAATAATATTATTTAATAACATATTTATATATGTAATTATACATCAAAGATGAAATAAATAAATAAAAAATTATGGATTTTATTTTTTAAGTTAATTGTCTTAAAAATTTAAACTCGATGCTGATTTAATAAGAAATAAATTTTAAGAACAATAAGTAACCCTTCGAAAATATTTATGATTATTTTTAGTAGAAGATTTATTGAAAAAAAAAATTAAAAACTTAAAATTATTAAAGATAGCTTTTTCTTGATTTATATATTTTCTTTTTATAAAAAAAGTACAAATTTCAATACAGCAGAGGCTCGAGCACACTATGTTTGTGGGGTTACAATAATTTTAAACATAAAAGTTAAATCATTTAAAACACAAATAATTTCCTTGTAATGTTATTCTAAAATATTTGCACAATGAGTTCAGATTCTTTTTTTTAAGTATGTTATACTTCGTTTAAATCTAATTTGAGACTATTTTGAGTTACCATATATATATATATATATATTTTTTTTTTAATAATTTATTTATTGATATTTACAACTGTATAACATATATACAACAAGTAAATTTGCTGTAGGTGACATAGTGACATGATCCACATGTGGAGAATCTACCCACTGATGGAACTCTAATAATATTTCTAGAGGAGAAGATCTCGAGGCCATCTCCTTTTCAGACGGCTAGGAGGATTATAAGGTAATGAAGGAGAAGTTTATCATGGAAGGAATGGTATCTGGTTCTGGCCAAATCGGCAACATATGGAACATTGAGGTCCTGATGGATGACTTGATTTGTGACAAAGTAAGGAGCGTTAAGGATTTTACGAAGGATTTTGGACTGTAAGGATTGGATTCGGGAGGAATTTGATGATTTAGTGGAACCCCAAAGCTCAACTCCGTATGTCCAGCTAGGCCTTATAATAGTCATGTAGATCAGTCTGTTGTAATGGATTGGAAATTTAGACCGTTTGTCCAGTAAATGTTGTAATAGTCGGAATCTACGAGCAGTTTCTTATCTTTTTAGTCTTGTATGAGGATTCCATGTCAGTCGTTTGTCGAGATTTAGTCCTAGAGTTACCATATTTAAAAATAAAATCCTATAACATAAACATGCACCCTTAATGAAAAGTAAGATTAATGCTAATGAATTTCAAACCAACAAAATTACCTACGGGTAGATTAAAATCATATTTTCACACATTTAATTAATAATCTTATTAGTTTCTATTAAATTAATTAATACTCTTATTCCCATTATCAAAGAAATTTAATGATTAAAGACATTTTGCGAAAGGCTATTAATTGTTCATTGCATTAAGTTCTCGAACACAATATATATTTATTTATTTTTTGGACTAAAATAAGTTTATTCTACCATCAAAGTGAAACTAGATATATATTTTTTCGTGATACTAAGAACGTAATATATTTCACAGTAATTCTATTCGTGGCTAAAAATCCTTAAAAGATATTTTACCAAAAACGGTTTTCATGATCATTATCGATTTCAAGGAACATCGATTTTTTCCCAACGAGATGCAAGCTCACGCCGATGCTTCCTCATTGGAACTGAATATAATTCTCAATGGAAGGAAGTAGCTTACCATTTTGGTGCTACCCCTTTCCGCCTTTCTGCACATGCCTTGCATATCAAAGAGGAATAATCATGACGAATCCAGAAAGTGATGAGCATTATAATTATTATATAATTAAAAACATGACAGTACAGTAACTTTTGTAAAGGTATATGGGAAAGAATTTGTTTGCTAATTTATTCCAACATTCAGAAGACTTGAACATTGAATCGGCTTTTAGATTATGTACTATGGGAAAAAAATATTTTGTCCTAATGAATTTTCTAGTAACTATAAAACTAAGTAATTTAACAAATCACATAATTAAATTTAATATATATTTTTTATTTTAATTTTTTTTTTTTAATAAATTAAATCTGTAATGCTGCAATCCTGGAAAAGTGAGGGGTGCAGAGTACTTTGTAAGAAAGTACGGTTACTAGACCAACGGTTGAGCAAGGATATGATTTGGTCAGAATCACTATCAACCACCAGATTTTTACCCAATTAAGGGTAACCGCTTCATGAGACTGAGTGTACCCCGGAGGGCTCATATTACATTATATATATTTAATATTATTGCATTTTGACGCAGTTTTTCAAATAGGAAATTTCTCAATCAGTTTTATTAAATTATTTGTGCGACGGAAATCTCCCCCCATCCAATTATTTCGCCGTTCCTAGAGAAAGGTATAGTACACACTGTATTAGAACACAACACTTTTTTGTCCACTGACATCACCCTTCTGGGTCATGCTAGTACTAACGAATTCAGATTCGTGAGCAAGTGTTTCATCACGGTTGTGATAGCTAGTTTATTCTCATAAACTTTCCCATAGGCACAAAAGTTCCGCTGAGGTGCGCAGCTAGCGAAGCGTTCGGGAAACCCCGAAATTTAGGCAAATAATAAATCTTATTTAAAAAAAAAAATTATTGAATTTTTTTTATTATGAAACACATATAATAGACCTTTATTTACTCTTTACATTTTTTTCTCTATTTGTTTTGGTTTTGGGAAATATAGAAAATAATTAAATAAATAGAAAACAACGGTGCCATTTTCAGGGATAACTGTCTGGATTTGATATGAAAACAATTTTTTTTTTAAAGTTACTTGAAAATTTGACATTAAATCTCGTGTTGGATATGAGAAAAGATAATTGCACACAGATTTCTGGCTCAGCCAAAATTTTGCAGTGACTCAAATGTCCATCCAGCGTGATTATTAGATTACATTCAAGTTAATTTAAATATTTTGTAATCTAAAAATCGGATAAAATAGGAGTAAGTTTTTTAGATTTTATTTTGTGAATACGAAGGTAACTGGAGCGAGACCGACTCTATAACTACAGTCATTACACTTTGTGAAACCCGTTAATACATTGAACTCACAAAACCTTCTTTTAATAAAGACTTTTTTCTCTCTTCAATCAATGTATTATATCAATGCCTCAAAATCACCATCGTATGTCAAATTTTAGTTTCTTTCTCTGGCCTTATAATAATAATTTGTTCATCTGTTTATAGGTCAACCCCCGTACAAATAGAGTTAGCCTGTGAAATACATGAAATAGATAATAAATTTTAGTAATTTTACAAAAATCTTGAGTTAAAGATTGTTTATATGAACTAATAATAAACAATATACCCAAACTATCTATATTCGTTAAAATAAAACATTAAAACAAAAACGTCACTTCATATTCAATAATATTAAAAAACAAAAAAGAAAACAACTATACCTCCTATTGGGACGAAAGGTGTCCAGCCCTAAGCAAAAGGTTTTGGGTTACGTATATAAAAAAGGTCCAACCCTGAGGGTACAGACAGAACAGACAACTGATTTCGGCTAATATCGCTTTGCTTCGGCATTTATCGGATTCGGTTCTCATGATACGCGGGGCGATTTGTCAAAAAATGGAAACAATCCTCCAGAGCCGTTCCATCACAAGCTGGACAAAGCTTCTGTGGATCCAAAGTTTATTTGTGTGGACCTACATTTAGAGTAATTGTATATTTACCGGAAAGTCGTAGTTGGGCAATTATTCTGAAGTGAGTTATTGCCCAACTACAATCCTTTGGCATTATATTTATAACCTTTTATTCTACCTAGGTACCCGAAATGTTTCTTGTGAACACGCTGATAGTAGTTAGGGATATCTTCAGTTCCCAGTGACACCTCATTTTGGTATGATATTAAATTCCGTGGCGTAGGGAATCGAGGCAAAAACTCTAAGACTGGAAGGGCCGATTCTCTTTTTTCGATTTTTTTTTAGAATTATTAATGAACATTAAAAAAATACTAGAAATAACAATAATAATACAATAAAAAAAGAGTAGAAATAAAAGTTTAGATACATTAGGACAGATTCACGTATTATTATGAGAGGAATTTAACGTCTAGGAAGTAAAATGACATCGTAACATAACATGACCAACATTATAAATTAACCAACCAAAATATTCCAAACTTCTGTATCCTTTCTAAAAAACGGGCCAATTTAATTTTGAGTGAATTATTTTCATTGTTCGAGTTGAATAAATCAACCAAGAATAAACTCCAACAGTTTTGCTGCTGTTGAAATTACCTACATGTCTTTTGTATAAGTAGGAGTCCGCAATTTTTTTAATCCTCTCAGGTTCGCAATAAAATAGGATTCTTTTATTCAGTAACTTATTTAATTCAATATTAATATACTTTGTTGGTTTTAATGTATTTTAGCAATTAAAAACATGAATAGGGGGTTGTAATTAGTAGTGTGATCTTAGAATAGTTAAGTAATTATAATTTAATTAATTTTCTTTTTATTTCGAGTTACTGTTTGTTTACTATAGCGATGGTATAAAGTTAATCGATTCTCGTTTGTTTATTTTTTTATTTTTTTTTTTTTTTTACATATTTAATTTTAGTTTTATTATATTAGAATATTAGGCGCAAAACTTCTTTGGTCATCAATGCATTTTATTTCTCATTTATTCCTGGTACTGTGTGATTTATTGTTCTATGTAATAATTCTTTTAGTTGCTTATTTCTGTTAAATATATTTCTTATCATATTTTTGTGTTGCACTAAAAATTTTAATACTGGTCCTATTGTTCCATTAACGTCTCTTACGGTTTTGACGTGACAACGTCTAATAAATCATTTTGGGGGATGCCATGTTAGAAAAAGTGTCCCGTAACGGAAGTAGATTGTTTTGTTTACATTTAATACAAAACATTATTGGATAACTATAGTAACCATTTAAACATTTTACTTATATAAACTTTTATTTTTGACGTGACAACGTCTTATAAATCATTTTGCGGGATGCCATGTTAGAAAAAGTGTCCCGTAACGGAAGTAGATTGTGGGGGAGGTAATTAGTAGTGTAGTAGTGGGGGTAAGAGGATTATAGATGCTGAGAGTCATGCAGGCAAAAGTGTCCCGTAACGGAGAAGGTAGTGGTGGGGATGGGTAAGAGTGAGGTGGTGGGGGTAAGAGGATTATAGATGCTGAGAGTCATGCAGGCAAAAGTGTAGCGTAACGGAGAAGGTAGTGGTGGGGGAAGGAAGCCTGAGATGATCTTTAAATTATGCATGAAATTAAGAATATGGTGATAATAATAAAATTCATTGGAATTAATTAAACTACCATCGTCCGATTATGAATAGAATATTGGAAATAAAGTCTTAGAATTAAGTATATATTTTGTATAACCAAGCAAAAATAAATATCTGAATTCAATATGTGAACTGGTTTATTATTTCAAATATATAACATTGGATTGATTTTAATTTATATTTATGAAATATTAGCATAGAGTATACGTTGTCACGGAAATATGTCGCCTAAATTAATTTTATTGAAAAATGAAAACTTGTGTCTCTGAACGCAATATATCGCAAAGTTTGACAACGAACTATCAAATAATTAATTATATTCATTTGACAGGACCCAGTTAAAATTAAAAATTTTTTCAAGATGGAACCATATTTTTTATGATAATTAGACGTTTAATGGGTTGACTCAAGCCTAAAAATGTTACTACCTGACAGTGGTCAAGGATTGAATGCGGCCCGTGACCCGAGAACTATGTGGAAAGGCCTTGAATAGTCATTTTTAGTTGCCTTCACTGTACAAGTAAAACATGTACTTTTATCAACTATGCTATTTATAAGGCAAATTCAACCCTTTTTTCATCCTCCATTAGTTATTACAGTGGACGTTTCGAGCTAAAACCTGCTTAAATCTTTTCATCCTCTCATATTACATGATTCTTTTAATCCACTAAACTTTAAGTCCAGATTCAACTTTGTTGGGAGAAACATATACTAAAGACGATGACGTAATATAAATCATAATCTCAGATAAATGATATGTGGATATAACATAAAGAAAAAACGTTTCTGGTGGACGATAATACCATTTAAGTCGTGGATAGGAAAAACATGTAACCTAAAAGGTTGAATATTACCTGTAAGTTTTAGCACGAAATGCTCACTGCAATAAAAAATTGCAGAATTAAAAAAAATTGTTGAATTTCTCCTTGTAATAGTGTAATTGATATAATATAATAACTTTATGAAAAATATTTAATAGAAATTTATTTTTGGAACTTGTAAGTTCAGTAATTTTCACTCATACAATTGCTCCTTAAAGCTTCATTAATAAAAAAAACAGTAGTATTCAGCAGGCTAATCCCTATTATTGTGGTTTACTTGTTGGAGTAGTAAATAAGGCAGAATGTACCTAACTAATAGTTACAAATACAGTCACCAAACTTGTCAATATTGTCCAACGTGATACAGTAAAGGAAGTAGGTTGTGCTTTTTCCACGTTGATTTCGTAGCTGTGAGAAATACTTAGTTCAGAGTTGTCATAAAAATTTACAGTGGTTGGATCATTCCATGGAAATTCCACAAGCTTTTGGACAACAGGTAAAAAAACAATAAAACTGGTTAAAGGGTAAAAAAGCCCGAAACGTAGTTAAAATGAGAAGGGAAAAGAAAAAACACAATAAAAAGGGGCTGTTTCTAAAAAAAAAAAAAAAGTGCTAAAAAAACCTTTTGAACTATTATGTTAAAACTTATAATTGATGATTATAATAATGATATGGGAACTTCTACAACCCTTGAAGTGTCAGAAGCTCATTACTTTGTAAGGATGCACTGTTTTTAAAACAACGGTTAAGTAAGGGGGTGATATTTTTCAAGATCACGTTCAACCGCCAAATTTTTTCCCGACTATGGGTACCTATTTTACGAGGCCTTGTGAACCATAGGAGAACTTCACTATTGGTTAAAGTAACATAATAAATAATTATCTGCCTCACCCGTACTCGGTCCTTTGAGTTGGTAGCACAGCCCCTTACCTCTGTGCTATATCTTGCCTTATAATTGATAATTATGGTTAGAAATTTGTTATTTCAACATTTGTGAACTTGACCGTTATAGTAATTTTGAAAATTAAATCATTTTTGTACTTTAAAAAATATATATATATTCTGTTTCCAAAAACAGGCTATTTGGCCCAATTTAAAGCCCATAAGTTCATACTAAATTAGATTTTTGAATGGAATATGGTCTGGATGCGGTCAAAAAAACTAAATAGTAAATGGGTATACTATTTTATTGAGCCAACGTTTCGCCCCACGTTGCAGGGCTTCGTCAGGGCTAAAAAAGATACAAACACTTGACATAGTTACAAAAAAGAAAAAACATACAATGAAAAGTAAAATTTAATAAGAAAAATTAAAGGTTGTAAACAGTAAATGAAAAGGGTAATAGTAACAGATAGATAAGAGATAAAATAAGAGAAGAATGTTATGTTTTTTCTTTTTTGTAACTATGTCAAGTATTTGTATCTTTTTTAGCCCTGACGAAGCCCTGCAATGTGGGGCGAAACGTTTGCTCAATAAAAATAGTATAATTATTTACTATTTAGTTTTTTTGAACGCACCCGGACCATATTCCATTCATCTATACATGGTCAATCAATAATCTTCCAGTAAATTAGATTTTGCCTCAGTTTTTGAAAGTTTAAACAAATTATAAAACCACATGGCCGGATGTGACTAACCTTTCCCATGGGAACAGATCAAAGAGGCTGCGGGTGCGGTCCATTGAGATAACATACACCTGCTATAGAAGGATTACTTGTATATCCTTATCCTCCTAATTGAACTACTTAGATAGGCGTTAATTATTTCCTCTATAGTAAAATGGAAATTGCGGCGTTCCTCGTACATGTTGTGATATAGTAATGTAATTAAGATGCTCCGATACCCTGAGGGGCAAACGACCTCTCTGTCATTGTCCTGCAGGACGGAGGATGATGTTGCAACATGTCCGGCAGAAGATACGGATCAGCAATGTCAGGACCTGCTCTTCTCGTGTCCTGCCGCTTCTCACAGTTCCATTGTGTCGTCCTTCTTGTCATAATGGAAGAGGATGCAAGTGAATAGATGAGATAGGCTTCGCTGAAGAAGAATTAGAAATAAAAAAGTATTTATGGAAACCCTAAATAATCGAGATCCATGGAAGAATTTCCATGGCAAGGCTGTTGTGGGTGTGGAGTCATGGCCTCTACTTTGAAGCAGTTCTTTTGTAAAGTAGCATTCCATTGTAAAAGTTTTACTTTACCATTCTATTAGAAATGGAGAAAAGTAATCGCTGCTTGAGAGCAAAATGAATTAGTTCATTTTCTTTATATTCAATCCAAAAACGTTATTTATTTGTCATAAGATTTATTAATACTGTGTACTATTTTATTTTAATTTATTACTAAAGTTTTATTCATTAATAACTTTGCATTCTTTTTTTTTATGTGTGCACACTTGCTGGGGCGAACAACATATAAAAAGTATAGAATGTAGATAGAGATCAGCCACGTCTAGTATAGAAACTAGGACTACTAACTCCAACTACTAATTTGAATACGGCTGTGGGAGATAATTATTATCTGTTACCTGTAGCCGTTGAGTCAGCCCTGTGGATTCGGGAGCCTTCCGGGGTCCACGCAGCCTCATAAAGTACTATACCTCTGACCTTTCATGGGTTGCAGCGGTACAGTTTTATTTTTTTTTTTTTAGGATTAGGGTAAAGTACGTATTAACCAGGCTACCACGGCTCATTCCGCCCATGCTTACAGTGAGTCTAATACTCAACTTTCAACGAGACTGAGCAACGAATGGCCCTCGAGTTTTCTCCACGATTCCATGATTTTTTATAAATGCAATGTCTAAGAAACTTCATTTCATTTTCATAATGAGCAAGAACATTCTAACACATTATCACCAGTATCCGTGAGTCATCTACATCACTGTTTTAATTATCTATAGACGAATATATATAAACTTTTACTTATTTTTTTCTGTTAATATTTCAATTATTTATTATAACTTTTTAGGTATTATAACATTTTAGTATAATTAATTTACCCCTACGAGAGCCTGCTAGGATGCCTAGGATGCATCTAGTGTGTAGTCAAAATATGTTGGGTATTGTAGTACAAACACTTGATACAGACTTGAGAAGAATCTTCTCATTGGTAGAACCCCAGTAACTTTTCTGTAAAAGTTCCGGTCTTTTTGCATGCCTAGGAGGATTATCGGAAATTGAAGATAATGCAAGGTTAGAAAGATGGAAGGATTAATATCTGGTTCG
Organism: Halyomorpha halys; assembly: GCF_000696795.3. NCBI lineage: Eukaryota > Metazoa > Arthropoda > Insecta > Hemiptera > Pentatomidae > Halyomorpha > Halyomorpha halys. The sequence continues at coordinate 892,084 of NW_027108484.1, forward strand.
GGCTAAATCGACAAAATATGGTCATTGAAGTCACTTTGGATGATTTTATTAGTAACCAAACATTATCACCAGTATCCGTGAGTCATCTACATCACTGTTTTAATTATCCATAGACGAATATAGATAAACTTTTACTTATTTTTTTTTGTTAATATTTTAATTATTTATTATAACTTTTTAGGTAGTATAACATTTTAGTATAATTAGTTTACCCCTACGAGAGCTTTCACATTAGATATGTTTTCTTCCTCTCTCTAATTCATTCGAACTATAAGCGGTATTAACCTCATTCGTATTGACAATATAATATCCAGAAAGTTATTGAACACACACAATTCGTAGTAAAATACTTTATAACGACTATCTTCAAGTAACAGTTTACGTAAGCAATTACTTCACCCTAATGTAAAATATCACTTCAGTTTTACAGATAAGATTCAGCTATCTGTAAACTTGTATATTACATTTTTTGATGTATTAAATTTTATTTAGATGCGGTTTAGAAATTCACTAATAAATTTTCTTGTAAATGTATAATTAAAAATAAATATATAATTTAGTAAATTTATAAATATTCCATATATTCTTTAATATTGTATTAATATTAGATTTACAACTATTACCGATTGACTAAATCCCTACTGCCACCACTGTTAATTTGAACATTGGATAAATTATAAATTTAAATAAAATGTGTATAATATACTTAATATTTATTACGAGTCAATGGAAAAGTAGATTTGAGATGTATGAGAGTGGAATAGAGAGGATAAAATAAAAAAAGGAACAAAACAACAACAAAATATTAACAAAATAAGAAAAAAATAAAAAACTGTGCCTTAGTTATAAAAAAATAAATATTGTTTTGTGCTATTTAGTTATCATGGAAAGAAATCATAGAAATATTGTATTGTGCTATTTAGTTATGGAAATAAATCGTAGAAATATTGTATCTTTGTTAATCATTTAAAGTTAGTGTTTATATTATATCTAATAAGTTTAATTAGTTATTTGTATCCATAAATCGTAGAAATATTGTATCTTTGTTAATTATTTTATGTTAGTGTTTATATTATATCTAATAAATTTACTTAGTAGGCTGCATCTTTTAGCAACACAATGTATTTTGACAGAATTACTTGCAAAATAAAGCACTTCTATTTCTCTTTCCTTCTTTATCATACTATTGTAGTAAAAAAAATGGTAATGGTTTGAGAGATTTGGTATATTTTTAGGTTTTCCAATGCGTTTATTCAGTCTGAAAAATTCATTTAACAAAAATGGATCTACGTCGGTCTCTCCTCATTTGATAGTTACCTTTTTACTTTCACTTGCCGATATTTGAAAAACATAAAATCTAAGTATTGCGATCGTGTGAAATTTCAATTTAAAGTTTTCTACGGAAGTACTTTTAGGGACTCCTGACTCCAAATAACCGATGAATAATCCAAATAACTTATGGCTTGGACGAGGCCGAACACAGTCACATGAAGGCAAATTAATTAATTGATATTTTATCTTCCTAATTTTTATCTTAATGGTTTGAATAGAATATAAATTGTATGGCGTAGGCTAAAAAAAAATCTCTAATTACGCTCAACCACTTTCTTATTATATATTACTGCTAAAATATACTTCCTTAAATAATAAATAACTATTGAATTATACCTCAATTTTAGTTAACCATTGAACATTTTGGGCATACATCTTGAGTTCGTATCTTACCTGAAACAAAAATAGTCAATATTAGAAATGTCATCGTCACTATGTGATTCATAAAATTGTCCATGTTATTAATTTCAACTTTATGTAAGCATTCAACGTTCAAGATATCTTTAATATTAAATATAATTACATCGTTATCTCAAAAACGTATTCCTTCAGAGGGAAAATCCCGGCCGAATCTTACCACAACGAATGGGTTTATTACACTGAATATATTGCTGTTTTCTTTTTAACACGGCAGGAGTTTCCTCTAATTTTTTGTCCCCAAAGAGGAGTCCCGTGAGCATTCATCACATGGTATACGATTTTTAAATTTTTTAAAAATATAATTGGATGTGATGATGACAAACATCTTTACAATTACTTTCAGTACAGTTTGAAATTGAAATTGTTAATCGTAGCTCTTCCATCAGGGCTGAAGAATACATCCGTAAAAGATCTAGGTTCTCTTGCCTGAGTTCATGATTTAAAATAAGAAACGCAAGAGGTGTCCAGGAGAGCAAAATGCACGAATTAGAAAAAAAAATGTCGGTGGGTAGTTAAACCAGGGAATAAAATAAACAAGAGGCAATGACAAAATGAAAGAGGTAACGGAAGGTAGACAAGGTAAACGAAACAGGTGAGATACTAGGAAAGTATAGACATTTATTTCTCAGCATGAGCAAAATGCTCAAGGCTACACCTTTCCCGGGTTAATTGTGGTACTTCTATCGAAAAATAAATTTTAAACTCCACGGGGTCACCAAAGATAAAATATATAAAAACATTTTTTTTTTTGTCACAAATTGCTACGTTGCTTTAATGCAACTTACAGCGATTTCCTAGAAATCAAAGATATTTTATTCCAAATATTTGTTATTAATACTTTTTAGACGTCCTAACAACAAATAATAATTTAATAAAAAATATTTAGTAAAAAAATAAACCTCAAAATAAAATTAAGTAATCCTAGCTAAATTGCTTTTAGTTTTGATTATTTATTAGTAACCTATAAAATCTTTTCAATCTAAATGTGTTCATCTCATAATATTAGCTATTTTTGTGAAAACTCCTTCCTATTAATATTTTATTTCATACTGTTTTTCATCAACGTTTCAGGGCTCTTTCGCCATCTTTAGGTTTAACAAATAAGTACAATAACGAAATATGTTTACCATTTTATGAAATAAATACTCTTTTTTAAACTTTAGTATTGCTTTTTAATCTTCCCTAGTGTATAAACAATATTTGATATATTAATTAGGGGTCATAATAATTGTAATGTATTGCAATATATCTACATAACTCATATTCATATTTTTTAATTACTTTTGTATTTTTTGTTTGCTTTTAATTTTATCCCAAGCAGTTTATTGTCTCAGTTAGAACCCTATTCTGAAGCACAAACTGCTAGGCGTTGGGAGTAGAAATCGATTAATTTTTTTTTTACAAAAATATCATGAAAAGTAAAAAACATAAAAAATAATAGAAATCAAGCTGAGAACGAGACGGACGTTGTTGAGACGCCGTCTGAGACACCTGAGGTACCAGACACGAAAGAGGTCGAAAAAAATAGTTATGCAGTTTTTTGTCGGGACCAGGTAGTCGCCTCGTCCCGTCTTGAGCAGGTCTGTCGAGGTTATCGAAATAATGTCGGCTAAGTTGAAGAGAGTACCCTAAGATATCATGTGCCTTTTCTATATCGACGCACCGCGAGTTGAACGCACTTCCATGCTGAACGAGATCGGAATACCCGTCATTCCTTATGAGGAGATTTCCGCTTCATCGTGTATTCGCGACGCAGCCATCGTACGGTGACCTTCCGAAGTCGTTACTCCCAGGAAGTCCAACGTCATAGGATGAGATCTATAACGGTAACCATACTTCTGATTGAGTCATCTTTAAAGTCCGGACTGTAACTTGCGGTAAGAGTTTTTTTTTATATTTATTGAAATTCACAACTATTTCAAATAAAAATGCATCTAATGTGTAGTCAAAATGTGTTGGGTATTGTAGTACAAACACATGATACAGACTTGAGGAGAATCTACTCATTGGTAGACCCCAGTAACGTTTCTGTAAAAGTTCCGGTCTTTTTGCATGCCTAGGAGGATTATCGGAAATTGAAGATAATGTAAGGTTAGAAACATGGAAGGATTAATATCTGGTTCGGGCTAAATCGACAAATGGTCATTGAAGTCACTTTGGATGATTTTATTAGTAACAAAATAAAGGAGCATTCAAGATTTTACGAAAGATTTTGGACTGTAAGGATTGGATGTGAGAGGTTTTCCATGGTTTAGTGGAGCCCCAAAGCTCAACTACGTAAGTCCAAATAAGCCTATTATTAGTCATGTAAATGAGTATTTTGTAATAAATTGGGAGTTTAGAGTGTCTGTCTTGAAATAGTTTCAATCGAAGAGCTAGACTGGAAGACAGGAGTTAATCATTTTTCAATAAGTTTTAGGTAGGAGATCGTAAATTCTATTATACGATGTTAAACACGGGGGGAGGAGGATAAGCCTACTCTCCTTCAAAGCAAAAGTGAAGCCAAAAAATCCACGCCCATGGAAGGAATGTTTATGTTGAGGTTAATAGAAATTTCTGCCCTTAGTAATCTAAACTGAAACAGACGGCAAGTGATTGGCTTTTACTATTACCCTACTCCTCTGCCACAGCTCTGGAAGGCATATATTGCCCGCCTTTTCTTACTTCACTTTTTCTACCACCTTATTTCTCCATTATACTCCTTTTTCCAAGATATGATCATAGCTAACAAAATATTGTGTGGAGGAAATTAAGGTTAAATCCAGGTAACACAGTAAAGGCAATAGAGATAGCTAGATATCGTTACTGTTCAGCCTTTGGCATCGTGTAAACGTTGACATTTGTAATCGTGGCTGTCGTAATATTAAAATTTATTTGATAGACTGTCTGCACAGGCGCGACACCTATTTGCCACAGACAGAACCTTATAACCCTTAGCACTGGCCTTACATATAACTTTTAAACTTATATGTTTCCAATCTGTTATTTGTCTATGGAGGCAGTCGTTTTTGTACTTAATCATCAACATTTATCATTCTTTCATTAAGTTGAATATTTGGCGAAGTGAGGTTCGCCGTCAGCCCTAAGTACAGGTAAGCCCTATCATACTTTTCCATTGTTGTGATTCTACTACTATAACAGATATCTGTGACGTGGAACTGGACCATTTAAAGAATAATTATAACAGTATTAAATAGGAGAGGACATATAGCGCTATGTGGAAAGGTGTATCAGATTGTCAAATACTATACTATATGGGAGAAAAGTGGTGGAATATAATAAAAAAAATTCCATTTTTTCATTGTTATTTTCCGTCAAATGAGGTCGCATTACTACCTGTTACATTTATTCAACCATTTAACCTGTTATTTTTAAGTAAATTATTTTGAATTATAGAGGGGGCCAGAGGACCAGGACGATTTTTATGGTTACTCTTCACCTGCTTTACATTGCATTAAAAAAAATCTATAAAAGAACCTAGCTAAAAAATGTGGCGAGAAATTGGCACTGAAAGTTTCTGCATGAGTAACTGAAACGCAATGAATGGATATGAAGGCTCATTGCTATTCTGCTTTCAAATTTTTTTTCTCTAATAATTTCACTTGGCGCACTTTCCAACAGTGAGAAAGGTGATCAGAAACCTGGTCGTATGTGTTATTTAAATCAAGTGAAAACTGAAACTTGACATTAAGGTATTGAAAGTTGACATGGGTGAACGATTAAGTAAGTAATTAGAGATAAACAAACAACATTCAGTTAAAAATATTTTCTTTAGACAGGTTCCTAAAACATTTCGTTTTAGTAACTGTATAGATTTGAAATATTAGATTTTATGAATTAACTGTACAGCCAATAGATATGTTTTGCCCGTTCAATGTTATGAATATCATAGGGAATCGGGACAACGGGCGAATTAGTAAAGAACTATATTATATGATATATAGATGGTTTCTATCTGTGTAAAACTATGTTAAGATCGTCAAAATATAGCAGCCATTGTATCGACATCGTATGACCCGAATGGTCAGGAATGCAGTACTTTATAAGTAAGAACTGTTACTAGACCAACTATTGTGCAAGGAGGTGATTTGGTCAGAATCACGCTATACTCTATAAGGGTACCCACATTATGAGGATGGGTGGACCCCGGAGTGCTCCTGAACCCACAAGGCTGACTCAACGGCTACATTTAACAGATAATAATTATATGCCACAGCCGGATTCGAAACTTGGGTCCTTGGAGTAATCCTTCATCTGGACTTTGTCCATTGCCTTACCGATGAGCTACACACTCTCACTGTCTTTGAGTTATTTCTTAAAAATCAAAATCGTTCCCGTAATGCCCCAAGTAAGCATTCAGGTAATGTTGAGGCTAGATGAAAACTATTAAATGAAAATTAATTCCATACACTATTTTGTTGCTAATAATAATAAAAAGAAATATACATTATAACCCCTACAACTCTCAAGGTACTTTTTATCACTAAAAGAGATTTTGCATTTACCTTTTTTTCCAAATAGGCACGTTTAAAACTATAGTTGGGCTATTTATTGAGGGTCCCGCTAAGAGAGGTTTAAAATTACTTTTTTTTTTTTTAATTTATAGGGGTAAAAATGTTGAGAAAAAATCTTTACTCTATAAGTAGATACTTTTATTTTAAAAAAAATTACAAAATTTATTGCTTAAAAAATCAGTTAGTATTAGTATTAGTTTGTATTTTAGTGTTACAACCTTAGAGTTAGTAGACCATTCAAGTTTTATATTGAATCTCAAAATTGTGCTACTTTGAAGGTTCTAATTTAAGTTAAGTTTGATCCACATTAGCAACTGACTCTTCAGTCAACAGTAAGAAAATTCACTTCTAAAACGCCAAGGTCTTTTTTAAAAAAATTAAATTCGAAAAAACCTATTCATTTTATTTCATAATTTAATTTTCACACAGTCAAATAGGTGTTATAAATCATCATTTTCTCTTAAAATTTAACTAATATGCATGAGATGTCCCATAATAATTTTTCAATAACAACTTTTTAGACGTAAATATATTTGCTTTTAGTAGAAAAAACCTCAATTTTTCGAATACTTTGTTTGCCACTGAATAACCCCTACTATTGATGATTACAACGAGGTTCCGATACTTTTGCATTGAAATAACTATCTTACTGAGAATTTTTAAACCTTTGTAATTGAGATTTGATTTTAAGCTCTACATTGGGACGTTTTGACACAATAGTCTGTTTGAGTAAGGTTGCGACACGTTTGTTTACATTTGAGTTTCTTCAGAGGATAGTTTGTTATTCAGTACTATCTAAGTTAAGTCTAAGATTCAGTACGACAAATGAGTGAATAAAAGTGCAGAAAATGTCTAAAATAAAGTTTAATTCTTTAAGTTTAACCTGAGTGTTGAGAAAGGGAGGAAGAGAACTGTGTAATACTTGCAAGATGGGACCAGATTATTACCCATTGTAGTAGGAAGGAAAATTATTAGCAGTTATTATTACTAGTTGCTGAAGATCTTAGTGACGACGACATTGTTTCTGCATGCACTTCTTCATCTTTGGAAATAGAAGAAGAGGGATGTTGTGAAGTGAATTTAAGAAGAGAAAAAACAGTAGTCAATGGGAGTGGGTAGCTATTGGTAAGGCAATAGACTACGAAATCCGGTTGTGGCAAATAATCATTTTCTGTTACCTGTTTTGTCGAGTCAGCCGGGTGGATTCGGGAGTGGGGTCCACCCAGCCTCATAAAATGGGCACCCTTAACTGGGTAAAAATCTGACGGTCTAGCGTGTTTCTAACCAAATTACCTCCTTGCACAGCAGTTGGTCTAGTAACAGTACTTCCTTACAAAGTACTGAACCCCTGCACTTTCACGGGTTGTAGCGGTACGTATTTTAATTTTTTTTTTTTAATAAATAAGCCATATATGTTACTCCTTTTTTACTTTTTTGTATTTTTCCCCCCTCTTAGACGTTGTTTTTTTCATCTATTTTTGTAAGGAGTAGCTGTAGCTGGTAGTTTATTTTGCTGAATTATCCTCATTTAGCTGAATTCCCATACTTCAAGATCGACGAGCTATGAAAAGTCATTTTAATAATTAAACTTGAAAGTTTTGTAAAAAGATAATATAAGAAATATACCTATGTACATTTATCGAAAGTTTTGTTCATGTAACACTTAGAAAGTTTTCCAAACCTAGAATCTTCAATGATTTTATAGTTGATGAGCCCATAAACGAATACCGTTAGATTTATCTCAGATATCTGGAAGAAGATCAACTAGGTAACTGGGCCCTAGGCAATGTAAAGGTGAAGGGAGTGGTTTGAAAACTTGCCTAGCAACATCTTCTAGTTCCCTCAAGACATTTAAACTCAACTTATAGTATCATTGAATTAGGACTTAGACCTAGAATCCTTATAGATGTAGGTTTATAACTTCATAAAACTTTTATTTTCGAAACCTCGCTTTTGAAATTCAATTGGGGCTAACCCATCCAAACTCGATTTCATATTATTAATAATATGAATTCTGATTAGTCATTATCTTAATTTTCTTCTTACAAACATTATGAAGTTTGTACAAAAACTTTTTTTCTATTAAAAAAACTTTAAGACAAATACATGGAAATAAATAAATATAATGAACAATATATTAGTATTTGATAAATGATTTTTTTTAAACATTAAAATAATAAAAACTGAATGAAATTTAGTTTGATTAGGAACTAGTAAATTAATTCAAAATTTATGCTGGTTTAAGACAATTAAAAATTAAATCAGTTTATACTACTGTCATTTATGCACATCAAGTTTTATGTAGGTTCAGTTATAGATTGGATTTAAAGAAACGATAACATCAATAAGTGGTATTGAAACAATAAACACGCTTTAGAAAATATAATAATTTGACATTAAGCTATCATTGTTACTGAACAGAACTAACAGCGAATGACCAACCATGAAGAAGTGACGAATCGTATTAGATATAAACGTTATAAATTGTTCTGGGTTCCAAAATAGTTTATTTAACCTGTACAGATCAATTGTTCAAAGCAAGAAAGCTTGTCACTGGCTGTCCTCAACGGAACATTCTCGTAAGCTACACGACTTATTAACAATCCATTGTATAACGGGTTTGTTATACAATCTAATAACATTAATTAAATACCAAAAGGTATTATTAATGACTAAAGGTATAATTAAAAAAAACTCGTTTATAAAACATTCAATATCACAAGGAGAAATTATAATTGAAACATTCCTTCAATCTGGTACCTATAAAGATGACTGTATAAAATGTCTAAGGTTATATAAAAGTTTCATAGGACGATATATCATAGACATTATGAAATAACATGGAAGTGCATTAAGAAGTATAGTCAACTAACTAGTTGATAATATGTATACTTTCATTAGTTAGTAGTACATATAAATAATTAACCGAATAATTTCAAAACATGAAGGAGATAGTTGCGGTCAAAAAAGAACAAAAATAGTTAGCAACTATTTATGTTCCGATGTTCCACTTTATAGAGTTTCATCTTGAGGGCTGTTTATGTTGATAGAATTGAAGAGTCTCTAAACCTATCAACTATTAGAACTATCGGCTATTTTAATCTCTAAGCTATCCAACAACTAGAGCTATCGGCTATTAGAGTCTCTAAAG
>NW_027108484.1:901605-940379 GCF_000696795.3 Halyomorpha halys
CAACAACTAGAGCTATCGGCTATTAGAGTCTCTAAAGCTATCAACAACTAGAGCTATCGGCTGTTAGAGTCTCTAAAGCTATCAACTTGAACAATCCTGATGAAGTATTATTTTGATATTCTTCGTCATTATTAGTTGGCTTTGTTTGGATTGTTAGCCATAAAGTTTCCTAGAAAATAGATATACAACAGTTTATGAATTATTTTCTGTTCCTTTATTTAAATTCAGTACATTTAATCCATAAATTGCAACGCTTAGTACACGTTAAGATAAAACGTTATAGGTGTCCCTAGGCCGAAATAACCAAATGACAAGCGGAAGACTTTGGTATAATGGTGTATACCATTTGAGAAATCGAAATTACCCCTAACTTCCTTCTGAAGAAGGAAGAATCATTAAGGAATTTTTAACAGGAAAAATGCCATAAAGTGAGGGAGAGTCTTCAGTGTCATTTCAGATTTCTTTTTGACGTGAGAGATTGGAAAGTGAATTACAACCATATATTCTAAGAGTGGAAAATCAAGAACATCATACGCTAAACCTTTTGTTTCAGAAGTTTAAGTTGTTTCAGGAGTTCTGATATATTTGAAGATACTAAAATATAAACAAATATATCATTTATGTCAAGTGTAAGTATTGCTTACTTGTGTGTTCTATAATCTGAACTGGGAAATAATGAGATAATTATAAATGGTTACAAGTTATCGCATTTGAGGTTTGCGGACGGCATAGTTATTTTTGCCAATTCGCTGACTGAAACGTAACAAATATTCAGCGAACTCCTTGAGGAGTGCGAATCTATGGGGTTGAATATTGATATCCATGAAACAAAATATTAATTTTGATGAATTAATCCATTAAACAAAATATTAATTTTGACGAGAAAATGTATTTACTTAGGACAGTCTCATTTAAATATAGAAAAAATGAAATAAATAGAAGGACAATTAAAATTAAAATCTGTACTGCTAGAACCCATGAAGGGTCAGAAGTTCAGTACTTTGTAAGGAAATACTGCTAATAGACTGTGTAGACTGCTAATACTGTTGTGCAAGGAGGTGATTAGGTCAGAATCACACTCGGCCGCCAATTTAAGATTTTAGTGTATCCCAGGAGGGATCCAGAACCCACAGGAGTTGACTCACGGCTACAATGTAACAGAAAACAATAATTAATAAAAACAATAATCCAATAAAACAGAAACAACTGCCCAGCCGGATTGAAACTCGGGTCCTTGGAGTCAGTAGCCATGCGCCTTACCCCGGAGCTACCCGCGCTCCCAGAAGGATAATATGGGATAGAAAAAATAACGGAGCATGAAACACATTTTAAAATATAACTACTTCTAGGGTTGAAGGCAAAGGTATTGGAAACATATTTATATCCAGTAATTTTATACGCATCTCAGATACGATCAGGGATTACAATTATGAACAATCAGTGAGAACATAAATTTTCAAGAAGTAAGTTAATTTGCAGAAAAGTACAATCTAGAATCAAAGGTAAAAGTTTACCGAAAGAAGCGCAACTGAAACGCAGAAGGACCGGTAATGTTGCAAGACTTGATACGAGAAGATGGTCACAAATTGCCACAGAATGAATACCAAGAGAAAACAAGAGATAGAGAGGAAGAGAAATCCCTCTTCCAATTACGATGGGACAGTGCAAAGAGGATGGAAGAGGATCTTGGTTCTGTAAAGAATAAAAATAAAACTGTTATTATTAATATGCAATTGTTATTATTATTAAGAGTAAGTATATATTTTTTTCTCTTCCACTTATATTTGTTTTCTTATTTTCATTTATTTATTTTTTTTTTTTGGGTTGCTATTTTGATTCATTTTCTTAAATTTAACTTAATAAGACGTACAGAAGACAGAAGTTCGATGTCAAATAATAGCAAATAAGCAGTTGATGCACGCTATATGCCTCAACCAAAACTTTGAACTTTATTTTTATATGATTTTTCAAAGTATTTATCAGGAAAAACACGTTTTTCTTTCAGAAAAATAAATTTTCTTACTGCAAATAAGACTGGAATAAATATTACTTCGTCACGTGACCGTAGACAATCCTAAGTAATAAAACTAAAAAGATTGATAGTAATAAAAGTATAAGGTAGAATCTGGCATAATGACTTTCCCATAGCCTTGAGCCGTAAAAGTTGAATAATTGCATTCATGCCAACGGCTAATACAACATTGAACGTTCATAATATTTCGAAAAGATTTTAAGCTTTGGTTTCAAACAATCTTAATAATGATACTTTTCTAGAAAAATCCGTTGAATATCATATCTCTATAAAGAAACTGAAATAGGAAGGCGAGGTTTTTGGGGCCGTAGTTGGCAGGTTGTTTAAAGTATCACCTTAGCAACCTCGAAATTCGGTTCAATTTCAGCCTGTGCGGCGGGCTGACTTTTTTCGTGGGACACTACGGAACGAAAACTCGATTTTCCTGTATACCATAGGAAGGGGGGAAACAGAGAAATGGATCGAGGAGAAAACAAACAAATTCTAGGAAAATGCTTCAGGAATAAGACCCTTGCTCTTTTTATGAAAAATACTGAATTTTTATTATATTTGTCATAATTAGGGATAGGATTTTTATGTGCTAAAAAATCCGCAATATGTGATTAATATGTGCTAATAAATTGTCAAATATTTAAAAAAATATGTAAATAATATGTATTTATAAATTATTTATTATTCAGCAATATAAATTACTAATTAATTAGTAATTTTATAACTTAAATAAAGTTACAGAAATATGTATTTATTATATATTATATGAATAATATTTTAAAGAAATTATGTTAAAATATGTACAAAAAAATGTACTTAGAGAAAACAGCTGTTCAATAATAAGACATTGTAGTAATTGTAATTAAACTAGGGGAGTGAAACATGACTAAGATGAGAAAGGACCATGGGAAGGGGGGAAACAGAGAAATGGATCGAGGATAAAACAAACAAATTCTAGGAAAATGCTTCAGGAATAAGACCCTTGCTCTTTTTAATTGATTCTGAGGAATTCTCGATGTAATTCTGTGTGAAAATTTATTATTTCCACTGCTTTTAATTTGTGTTCAAAGATAAAGATATAGAATTTTTACGCACTATTTATGATAAACGATAAATTTCACCTTTAAGTTTCTTGTGTTCTCTTGAATTTTACGTAGTTGCTGCGAAAAATGTATTTAAAATTGAACAAATAATTTAAGGAAATACGTGATTCAGGACAAAATACCTAAAAATATGTTAAAAATAAAAAATATTTCAGAAAATATGTGATTTACAATAAAACATGTAAAAAAGGCCAAACATTTAAAAATCTGTGAAATAAAAATGGCTTCTTTTGGCCAGAAATGTCTTGAAACATGTTTAGTTAGTAAGGAATCGAAGATATCATGGTCAGGTAAAAATATGTGAAAACATAAAAATCCTATCCCTAGTCATAAGATTCTTTATAAAGAAATCCCTAATATTTGGAACGAAAATGACCACTAAATTTACAATGTAGCTTCCTATAAGTAATTTTTTCTTCTTTTTTTTAAATATTGCTCCACTTGCTATTAGTAAAGTGAGATAAGCATGACTCTTATTATGGAAACCCGGTTGGAAGGTTCCCTCTTAACTATTTTTGGTATTATGATCTCTCCTTGAGAGACTGTAGCGTCATCGGCGTACATCAACTCGTATAACTGAATGTTTTAAAGATAAGATAAGCCTGACTAACATCATTGGATTTCGGGGGCGAGTAGGATCCCCTTCTTATTTTTGTTAACTGTAATATTGGTATAATTTGTTGGCTAGTGACTGTATTAGACTTGAAGTTGCTTTGCAAGTTCGATAAAAATAATTTTCTTTTCAGCTAGGATAATTTATACTTAGGAATTACTCATATATTTATTACCTATAATTTCGTGCAATTATTAAAACCAATTTGATATAATATTGTAGTTTACGTTTAGTATACCTTACCATTTATAATGACATTAGAAGATATTTACAGTGCTTAAGTTAACAATCGAATTCAAATCAATCTTCACATTCATAAACCGTTCCAAGCACTCTACCACGCCTATTACCTGTCGCCCGCTATAAGGCGGCTCCCGTTATAAAGTAGTAGAACACCGCGAACTGCCCTCCATGGTAACGACCTCATGCTAAAACACTTTCACCGACAGATAGTTCGACTAGATCCCTCTCCTTCCTTAAAAAACAGAAACTAATTTTTATTACTAATTACTAACACTAAAATCAAAAGCAGTAATTAGATTTCGTCGATAACAATACTAATTGTATGTCTGATTTAGGCTTAACATTAAAGTGCGTATATAAAATGACAGTAATTTGAAAAATAATTCACTCTGCTATAATATTTTATTAGTATGAAGAGGGTTTCAACATCGTTTCTGCCATCATCAAATTAAAACTATAAGAAATTACCAATAGCTTATCTCCATTTAGGCATGATCGATATTTAATAATAATAATAATAATAATGTTTATTTATTCAGGGATTGATCTCTTTAGAGCAATAGAGAGGCATCAAAATTAGGCTTTAGAGCCATAGAGTAAAGATGAAATTACAAAATAGAGATGAAATTACAAAATAGAGATGAAATTACAAAACTTTTTAAAATAAAATAAAACAATGAATTTGAAAAGATACAAATAAACAACAATAATTAACAGAATGTATACAAAAATGATAGAACAAATAAAATAAAACCATATGTCAAATAAAATATAAGATGACATCTGATAATAAGTAAAAAGAAAAAAAAATGATAAAAAATCAAATACAATTAAACTAAAATATAATAATTGAAAAGATACAATTTCGGCTAATGTTCATATTTACAATAATAAACGAAAATCTACAACACAAAATATAGAAAATATATAAAGCTTTTTTGAAACTTTAAATTGTTATTCTTTCGGAAAATGGGTGGGCAGAAGGTATTCTTTTTTTTTTTACAGTTTTCGTTTGAATTAATTTGTTGTTAAAAATAGCGAAAAGTAAAAAAAAAAATTAGAGCCCAAGAAATTTATTATAAATAATTTTGATATAATTATATAATAATATTTATGTTTAGTTTTTAAGAGGGATTAATTTTTGTATTATTAAATATTAATCAAAAAGATTAAGAAAAAACTCTGAACCCTTATTAAGCCCATACTTTTTAATTTAATACTATAATGAATAAAAAGTTATTAACGTTTTTAAAATCTCATATTGCTTTGTGTAATATCTCATAGTACCATAGTGTTTTTAGTTCTTAATTTTTGACTTCAATGCAAGACGAGATTTGTTTTTAAACTATAAAAGGTGAAGAACAGATGGTGAAACAATTCATCACAGTTTTATTTTATAAATATATACAAAAAAAAAGAGTGATTTGGTTATTCATGGATCGGCAAATAATGTAATGTTATTTTTTTTTTCGCTGCAATAATTTAATTTAATAATTGGAATAAATTCTGGAATCGTTCAATGCTATAATGGCCTGTTATTACATTTAGTTTATCCTAATAAAATAGTAGGGAAAATACAATATATATAATAACATTAAAAAGAAAAAATGAGGACGTAAATATTTTTTCATAGTTGAACAAATCTTTACAATATTTATAAATGCTTGATTTATTTCAATTGTATATATTTTTTTGTTGAATAATGATATAGTTTGTTAATACCATAACAAATGGACTCAGATTTTCTAGATTTGTGTCATTTATGGTTGAATAAAACTATCTTTATTATTAGCGAATTGGGTACATTTACTTGTAACTGTTCGGTCCATTGATTGTTGGCCACACTACGAAAGTTATGAAAGAGGGATTGTATCTTACTACTATACAGTAAGTAACACTAGTTCAATCAGGATCGGTTACGCCTTCAATGGGATGATGCACATTCCTGTAATTCATTCATAACAAGGCTTGTTACTACTATACCTTTTAATCAGAGCTGGGCAATAAATAGTTATAAATAAAATTATAACTTTATTTTGGTTGTGTTTTTAGTGGATATAATTTTTTGTTATTAAATTTCGATGAAAAAGACTAGGGAATACATTTCATGAGCCTCATTCACTAAGCTCATACTTTTTAAATATAAAATTATCTTAAACCAAGTCAACATATTAATATCCATTTTCAAACATAACAACTCTTGGAATTGTTAGTGATATATTATTTAAGATTCTGGTTATCCCCAATTGTTCATTCAGTCAGGTAGTTTTTCTCTAAGGTAATATATCCACAATTAATAAATTTATAAATAGGATAGCTTATATAATGTTTTTTATAAAAACTAAAAATAAAGTAGATTGTAGAAAGGTAGTCCGGGTGGTGGTCAATAAAAGTATCAAAATAGTAAAAGAAATATAATAATTACTAACCAAAGTTTCAACCACTTTGCAGGGCTTCGTCAGGGCTTTGAGTGAAGTTCTGCTACTAATTGATTAAAACTTAAAACTTGATTTTAATTTAGTTAAAGAAATAATATATTTTGCAGAAACAATAAACAACAAGATAACAATAACTATAACTAACAATAAACTCCTTTAATTTATATTATTTTTAACATTAATATAATTTTTTAAAAAAATTGTTTTCTTATACTATAGATATAAAACCCCCGAGAAAAACTAGCTCACTAAGTAAACAGTAGTATATAAGCAGATTTAAAAAAAAAAAAAATCCTAATAGAATAGATTTTAATATATTGAATTGTATAATGATGAAAATAGCAGAAACATTACGAAATGTAAAATATATATATATAATAAAAATGCGGTCAGATTTTTTATTATTATATATTTTATGCTAAAAAAAGGTGGCCTGGACACAGTTAATAATGTTTTTATTAATATTCAATAAAAAACTATAGCTTAATTGTCATGGATCAAATGTTTTAAATTTTTAAAGAACCATTAATAAATAAAAAATAACCATAACAATTTAGTCATAATTTTTTTTAACTAATTTTTGCCTAGCTATTTTATTTATTCTATTTTATCTGATAAAATTTCATTAGAAAATTATAGAATAATTCTGCTATTCATATTTAATTCTAATTCTTTAGTGCACATAAATGTTTATGCTAATTTGTCCAAACTTCTGTGAAACTTAGGTGGACTACTGCAACATGAGAAAGAAGTGACCTTATATATACTCGACAGACGAATAGACATATAGTATTGATTGTGGAGGCATTACGGTCTAAGCTTTGTATTTTAGGTTACAAGACTCACAGAACAGACCATCTTGGTAATATCGCTCGTGGTTTGCAATACTAATAAGGATATCACTAACACACAACCACATTTACCCGTTACACTTGACAACCGAACCACAGGCATGTATGAACGCACTGACATGTTTTGCAATCAAAGAGGTGCTTATCTTCGCATTGTAATATTAAAAACCCACAATGTTTTTTTGTTTTTTATTCGTAGCATATCTCAATGGATTGGATAATTAATGTTTTCAGAAAAGTAATAAAAAAAAAACTGATAAAATATAAAAAATTCATAAAATTTACCTTCAGGTTTTCAGGCGCTCTAATTCCTTACGTTGGTATACTGTATTGAAGTTGTATTTTTCTACATTCCTTTGAAAATACCTAGTTAGTGTTTTTCTCTTTCAAGTCATTAAAATCAAAAAACGTACCTACATCCTTGATCTACTCACTCTCCGTTCATTTATCCATTCATTTAATACTAGATCCTAATCAATTGATCTATCTCGTAGAGAATCGTATCCTTCAGGAAATCCCTCGTTACTCCCGCATCTTCCTTTAGGAATCCTTTTTTCATTTCTGTAAGCCAATCCCCCTACGTTCGCTCCTTTAAAAAACACCTATTCCTTTGTGTACTTCATAATCAAACCTCTGGATCAACGATAATAATATGTATTGCAATAACATTAATTACTATACAATTGTATTTGTAATTTAAATACCACACATCTCTTAATATTTTGTCCGAAAAATTGTCAAAAAGTTTGAACCAGGTAATAATTGTTTTTTTTAAAGACCTTTTTTCTTTGAATACAATTACTTTTTTTATTAAAAAAAATATTTGCAATTTTTTTTTTTAAACTTTTAATTTGCAACGTGACACTGACGTCCACTTATTTCTTCAATAATTTTCAAAGACCTGGGTGCTCTTTCCTAGTTGGCGGAGACTTAAACGGAAAACAATTTCGGGGGTTCACGGCATATGTACATTGCAAGGAAGAAATTCGAGGATTGCTGCCCACGATTTCCATAGATACTATGTCACCTGATCCACCGACATAGCCCATTTCTTGACGAAAAACCTAGGCATATTTTACTTTTTTATCACTGAAAGAATAGACATGCTCGTCGAATAGACGTCGTTCTGCCTGAATTATTATGGTGATGATCCTAAAGTTGGCACCTTCTTCAATTAGACAGGCTAGACTAGGCAGTGGGGTTGTAAATTTAGTAATTCGTAAATAGAATATAGAAAATTATTAATAAGAAAATATACAATACAATAAATTATCATCATCATCATAGTTTCGCAGATACCTCATTTCCATGGCTTGTAACTGACTCCTGTGTTTTGAGGTGAGAGTCCACGACTCTGAAGAGAAGGATAGGATAGGAAGGAAGTTCGGTTTGCTTTGTCAGCTCTCGTCTTCCCAGGAGACCCTGTCTAGTCAAATGACAATACAATAGATATAGCTAAAAATTTCTTCTACATCATCCTTCTGCTGCAAATTTTGTTGTGTTCAAAATCACGTATATCTTTCAAGATTAATGATCCATCGTTTAAGAATAAAATGAAGGTTTTTGAAATTTTCGCATAGGAAAACAAAAGTATTGGATGATTTTATTTTATTAGTCCATATTAATACTAATCCTCAACTTTCCTCTAACTTTGAGCTAAATTATAATGTATGCGTTTGATAAAACTTATAATAAATCGTTTTTACACTGATTCCCAACTTTTCTTCAAAATAGGTTTTAGTATGCCTTAGCGAATGTATAAAACAAAATTAAAGAAAGTCGATAGAAGCACCAATTCACACAATCCCTGAACATTTTATGAAAGTCAAACTAATAATTTATCGGTCATGCTTCAACGCAAATTTGACCATAAGAGACTAACTTATCTATTTATAAATAAAATTGGACTTTTAACATAACTTAAATTTTTCGTTAACATTTAACTTAAATAACACAGCGTAAATACGTGAAAATAGATTTTTTTACGACTTATACAACCGGACTTACTAAGGAAAAACTAAAACCCTTCGATAATATTATAATTAAAATGATGCATATCTGGACATACGGAGCTGAGCTTTGGGGCTCCACTGAACCATCAAATTCCTCTCGAATCCAATCCTTACAGTCCAAAATCCTTAATGCTCATTACTTTTTCACAAATCAAGTCATCCATCAGGACCTCCATGTCCCATATGTTGCCGATTTGGCCAGAACCAGATACCGTTCCTTCCATAATAAACTTATCAATCACCCAAATCCATTTGTTTCTAACCTGGCTTCTCCTTCATTACCTAATAATCCTCTTAGGCGTCTGAAAAGAAGATGGTCTCGAGATCTTCTCCTCTAGAAATGTTATTGGAGTTCTATCAGTGGGTAAATTCTCCACATGTTTGTATCATGTCACTATGTCACCTACAGCAAATTTACTTGTTGTATATATGTGTATACAGTTGTAAATAACAATAAATAAATTATTTAAAAAATGATGCAGGTGGCAAACACATACACCATCTCTTATCCTGTAGAGCTATCAGTTTTCTTCCGATTTGCTCTAAACTATTTGAAACATTTATACATGTACTACCTACCTTGAAATGTAGGCTTTTAAATAGAACCTAAACGAAAGTCAAGATCAGTAAACTCTTCAAATTTCTTACACGAATTTCATCAATCAATATTTGAATCAAATCAGATTTTCCAGCCTTGTAGGACAGGTTAAATATAAAGCACACAAACCGTTAAATTCTCATAAAAAGCCCTTGAAAATGACGCAAAGTGTGCAGTGACAGATTATTCATACTTCAAATAACGGAACATGTGTCTTCATAAACTAGGACAGTCATATTTCGTCAGCATTTTAACTGTCAGGCACAGTTGTCTCACCTTGTGAAAAACTGTGGTCCTTTACTCATGACAATGCACATTAGAGAACGGCTACTATGTGGAAAATAATTTATATATATTTGAGAAATAAAGTTTTATTTATTATTTGGACCAACATTTATTTTCGTTTAGTTAAGCTGAAATCAAATACATTTGAGGACAAATTAAGTGGAATTATCATCAACAGGGATTATGATTTAAATGAACTGAAAAAAAAAATTGGAACATTGCTACAGTTACACATGAAATTTTGATCACACCCACATGAAATTTTGAATGGTATAATTTCAAAATGCTCTCAGTTCTTTTTCAGTGTCTCCCTCACAAAGTCAATCTGAAGGTCCGGTTTTACTGTCATTCCGATTGATCGTGTAGGTGTCCTTTATAACACCGGTGTCCAATTCATAAGACTTTCCAAATCATCCCCACTCTTCTTTATGTAAGAAAATTGGGTAAACTAAATAAACGATTTCAAGTTTATGTTATAAATATCAGCAATTATGTATTATATCCAGCGTGAACCAAAATATTACTTTAGGTAATGAGAGGCAAGAGATCACGCTGAAGTATTTATGAATATTTTTGTGAAGCATGCTTAAACATTACAGCGACGAAGCACCGTCGAGGCTTTAAAGTAAAACTTAATTTTTTTCAATTCATACTTCAGCACTTTCGTCTAGTCAAGTTTCACTCCTCAATTTGCCGCTACATTTAGTATCACATACTTGGTTTTTTTTTTTCATCGGCTCTCTTCGTACCATAGAAGAGTTGTTAGCATTTCAGTGTTTTTATGTATAGAGATATCAACTGGTCGATTAGGCCGTGAAACATCACTAAGTTTCTGCAATTTCACAGGATGTTATCCGGCGTTCAGGGTGGCAAAACTTTATCTTCTCTTTTGAACTTTCTCTATCACAAAGGCAGTGAATAATAGTAGAAATCAGGGCCAAGGGTGCCTCGATAATTAGTTTTTTAACCCAATAACAAAATAGTGCATGCCAGTCTACTTTTCAGTGAAATAGTTTTCAATTCTTTAGTTTCAATTTAATTTTCGAACAAAATAAAATGGATAAAAATAATTGCATTGGTCCTGTAAAATTGCGCGTTAACCTAGACCTAATTGTAAACTAACTTCTTTCAATGGATCGTAATGTAAAACTGTTTTCAAAGATAAGGGTAAAATCTTAACCGTTCCTTGGTCTAATATTTAAATTTTTTTTTAAATAGCTACTCTATATTATTATGTTTATAGCTAATAATTCCTGTCTCAAACTTAGAAAAATCAAGACTTGCTAGTAGCTTAACTAATTTAATAATTAGTAAAATTGAACCGATATAATTCCGCAAATTTTGATATATAACAAGTTGGTAGATGGAGATATAGATATCATCTTACATTTTAAAGTAAACCTATTTTTAACAGATTGGAGTGTCCAGTGCCAAATGTAGTGCAATCCAATTAAGTTTTTTATATACAGAAGTAAAACATTTACCTATTCAATTTTTTTTTTAGCATAATAGAATAATTTTTTAAATAGCTAACGTGTGTTAATTATTTCTGTTAAAATAACTACTGAACATAGCAAAACGAACAGTAAATTTTCTTTGGAATGTTGGTATTGAAGTATTTCAAGAGGATAACAAAAAAATTAAAAACTTCACTAATTTTTTAAAACTACTTACTGCGAAAAAAGGGTTAAATCCTTATATAAAGTATAGTAAATTTCCTTATATTTGAGCCCTAAATATTAAATAATGGAAAATTTAATAGTACTAAATATTGATTTCTATTAGGGCTTCGTTAAATGCTCCAGAGAGTAAAAGATGAACAGACACTAAAAATCCATGAATTAAGAATCCTGGCCGCTAAATTTAAAAATAAAAATTCACTATAAATTCTGATATTTTACCTTAGAAATATTGAAAAAAAAATACTTGAGGAAGTAATAAGCTTTTCTATTCGTTGCTACATAGGGGATCATCTGTTTGGACTTTTTTTTATCTTATTCTTTTGGAAACAATGTTAAAATAAATAGTTTGGAACTCATTGAATTCTGAGTGTGGGAAGGAAAAACGAAGGTATAGTATATCTAAGATATAGGGAAGGTGGGAAAAAAAGAAAACGCTAACATAAATAGCCATTATGGCTAAAAACATGAGAGCAATAACTTCTTGCTAAAATAATTACTATGCAACTATTCATTCAAGTGACTATTAATCTTTTAACTAACAATCTAACATGATAGTCGGCCTATATAAGGCTGATATAGTCTAATTGTGGGAAAACGGAGAAGAGGCTGACGAGAATCTAGACGTAATTAGAGAATAATTAAAAAAACAAAAATAGATGTTCATTTTTATTAGATGGCATCTTTAATTTAAACAATGCCAAAACTTTTTAACTAACTAGAGATATGCCATGAAAGAATGATAAAGCAATAATATAGCTTTTTAGTAGAAACAATTATTTAATTTAGTTTACCCCTACGAGACTCTCGCTCAGATATGTTTTCTTCTTCGTATGATATAATATTATATCATTCGTATGAATAATATAATATTATCACCAATACACACAATTGGTAAAGCTGCATGCTTAATAATGAATATCATTAAGTAACAGTTACGTAATAAATAATTTCTTTACTCTGAAATTATTACTTCAGTTTTACACTTAAGATTTAGTTTAGTTATCATGTGATGAGTGTTCCATGGTCCTGTGGAAGCTAATGTTAGAATAAGATTTGACCCTTGCTTAATATGTGTGTTTTATTGAAAAACGGCACATTTTGGGCTCTAACACAGGGCCCAACTTACGTTTTTGGGTATTGATGTCCACCTGGAAATATTCAAAACCCAATTTTTTTTACAGCCTCTATCTATCGACTTACTTCTGTCAGAGATTTTAAATTTCTCACATATTTGAATAATTCCTATTAAAGTTCCT
Organism: Halyomorpha halys; assembly: GCF_000696795.3. Taxonomy (NCBI): domain Eukaryota; kingdom Metazoa; phylum Arthropoda; class Insecta; order Hemiptera; family Pentatomidae; genus Halyomorpha; species Halyomorpha halys. The sequence goes on from NW_027108484.1 coordinate 914,710, forward strand.
GCCAGAATTAAGAATCATAATTGAGATTCATCACTTCTCAGTGGAAATCTCCTTTCTCTTTATTCCTCATTCGTCAAAATCGATATTTCTTGAGTGCAGGAAAAGGATAGTATAGTAGTATCGATAGTGTACATTGTATATTATAGTATCGATAGTACCGTAATATATAATATCTGGGATAATCAATACAAAAATCTATCATGTTGATTGATTCGTACAGGAAATTATACCTTCAAAGAGATATACGAGTAATAATTAGTAAATATCAACACCTTCTGGCGTCTGAATGATGAGAAAAAAGTTCAAATGAATTCTGGTAGATTTTAACTCCTTTTGTTTCTCATTGTTGTATCACAAGAAGGGTTTGTTGTTCAGGAATTATATTCAGCCCGATGAAGTACTACTTTGGTACAAAGTAATACTATTTTACAGTATAGGATCTTAGCCATTTTCATAGGGGGTATAATTTCCTCAATCTTAGGGCAAAATGAGTGATTTATCTTTTGAGAATAAACTTAATGGGACACGCGAGAGGAGGATTCGTTAACTCATGCGTGAGCGATAGAAGGGGATAGATTATGATTAGAATTAAGAAAAAAATGGTTTGGGGTATGGTCAGTGGGGAGGACACTGATGAGTTACACTTATTGTTTAAGTTATTGCGCCAACGTCTCGGTACGAATTTTAGACATTTTTCAGGGACAATTACAAAAAAGATAACACTGTAATAAAAACAGCATAACAATAAAAAAAACCCAAACAATTAAAAGTGATAAACATAATATGTAAAAATTATATTATATTAACAATTGAATAATGAAGCTAATAAAATCTTCACATTCATATGCTATTTAATATCTATAATTAAATAAAGGAAATTGTATATACATATATTTCTTAACTTCCTTTGGCTCTGTAAATGCGGGTCCAGCTGCAATTAATTCCACGATATTATAATCTCCTTCAGTTTAAATCAATTATACAATCACTTTAATAATATAGTAGTTCTTAAGTATTACTGATTGTATCGATAAGCTAGTAATATTATTTAATGAATCAGAAAAATAATATTTTAATTACATTTAGAACTCTTAAAATGTTATCATTCAAATAAATCAAATGATTTAAGACTTTAGTATGTTCGAACTTTACAGTAATACTTACCATTACGCAATTACAAGATTACATGTACATTTCTTTTTATAGTAGCTGTAACCTTTCATAAAAGCGCTGATATATTAAATTATTTACATATTTTATGAGGCGTTCATTTGACACTCTGATTAACAATTGGTTTATTTTTTTAAATTTTTCAGGAGGGATGTTGAAATAACTTTTTCCATATGAATTGAGATATAAATACTTAAAATTTCAAAATACTTATATTTTTGGAAGCATACAATTATCTGATAATTTAAGGCGTCTACTCAAAAGAGATTAGGAATCTGTAGAAAGATGGAAAAGTCAAATGAATTTTTTGATATAGCTAAAAAATAATTTAAGAAAACATTAATGATAACACAAGGAGTGTCATTTATTGTATAAAATATTTGTCCTTAACGCTGGGTAAATAAATGATGGAATAGTTTTTACATCATAAACAAAATAAAATAAAACATTTAGGTGAATGAATACTAAGAGAAAGAAGTATAATCGGTATTTTACATGGTTAATTTTTTGTGATAAGTTATTTTTGTTTAGGAAATGAGTTTTGGACTAGACACAATTTTTAATAAGAGTTCAATTATAATAACTATACTATTAAATATATACTATATTATTATTCATATATTATATACTATATTATCATATAACTATAATAGTAAGATTAAGGATTGAGAAACCATAGAAAATCTCTTTGGCAGGCGGTATTTATCCATGCCAGTATTGTGTATCAGTTTAGTAAAATATGAGATATATAAATATAGGAGAGTGTCGGTAGCTCATTGGTAAGGCCAGATTTGAATCCGGCTGTGACAGATAATTATTTTATGTGCTATTGTAGCCGTGAGTCAACCCTGTGGTTTCGGGAGCCCTTCGAGGTCCACTCATCCTCATTGAGTGGGTACTCTTAATTGGGTATAAATCTGGCGGTCGAGCTTAATTCTGACCAAATCAACGATTTGTCGTTACTGACAATTATTAACAATAAGATGATTTACATTTTTTTTTTTTATATATGACTAAAGACACATTTTCTATACTATTTAATTATATGATTAAAATAGTATTAATTTATTGACACTATTTTTAGAAGTTTATCTTTGTTAACATCAGCCTAAAATTAACGGAGTTCAAATTACTACTTGCTAACTAACAAAGAATTTCGAGTATGTTTCTTCAATATTTTTTAGAAGAACACTCTAATCATCATATTATATCTGTTCTGTTGAGCACCAATCCCATACAGCCCACATATCTCAGGATAACTGCAATCATAACTAAGATAGTCCTTGGACCCTCACCATGACCTATGACCAGAACAAGGGCAGTCATATGTTCTTCTAATGACATGGCCGTTTAATAACACAGAAGTGAATGGCGACCAGGGGTTTCAGGTATGATTGCACAGGCACCGCCACATGTCAGAAACAAAATATTACACCAATATCATGACGTTCTAACAACAGACTCTTTCACAAACAGCCCTTTCACAATAGACTGCTTCACAAATCTGCTAATAACTCAAGACATTCTACAAAATGTTTAGTGAAGGCAAAAATGGATCGTGTATCTTAATTTTTTTTTGTTTACCTTTATTTATATCAAACTGCGAAAATTTGGACAAACGACTTGGTTGGAATCCTCATAGAAGAATGGAAAGACAATGTCAACCATCAGCTATTTCTTCACCTCCTTGTCGTCTGTTTTTAGAAAAATTAAAAAGTAATTTTATTAATATAAATAATTTAATTTCTATTCATTTCAGTCTCAACATATTTTATTTTTCTTACAAGTCCGACGTTTCGGCCAATCTACTACAACAAAACAGCTACTACAAACAATTCATTTATCACAGTCACTATTTGTTAAAACTTTATCACAACAATGCTTGTAACCTTCCTCCACTCAGTTCAAGCATTAAAATTATTTATTATAACAACATGTTTGTTAATTTTCCTCTTTATTTTAATTTTGGTTTTAATGTGAATATTGACTAATTAGGTAATTAGACATAATGTGGGATATACTCATTAACAAAATAATATGTTTTACCTAATGTTTTAATGTTTCATGGAAATTGTTGTTTTGACCTGGGCAGAATAGCCTGCATGAAGTTGAGTTCTTGAATCATTTAGTTCCAAAATTGTATTAAGGTAAGATAAATTTTTTTTTTTTAATTATTTATTTATTGTAATTTACAACTGTACAAAAGAATACAATAAGTAAATATGTAGTATGTTTCATATACACTTGAAAATCTTTGGAAGGAACCACCCATTGGTGGTACTTCAAACATTAATTTAAACTAGAAGGTCTCGTGGCCATCTTCTTTTCAGACGCCTCGGAGGATTATCAGGGATTGTTAAGGATGAAAGATTAAGAATTAATGGGTTAGGATGGTTAAGGAGTTTGGAATAAAAAGACGCATATCTGGTTTGGGTCAAATCTGCAACGAATGGGATGTTAAGGTCTTTATGAATGAGTTTATTTGTGACGTAATAAGGAGCATCAAGGATTTTACGTAGGATTTTGGATTGTAACGATTGGATGCGGGAAGAATTTGATGGTTTGGTAGAGCCCCAGAGGTCAATTCCATATGTCCAAATTGGTCTGATTATTGTAGTGTATACTAATTTTTTGTAGTGAATGGGAAGTTTAGAGCGTTTGTCAAGTAAGTGTTGTAGCAATCGGAATCTACGAGCAGTTTCTTGTCGTTTCAGTCTTATGTGTGGATTCCAAGTAAGTCTCTAAGATAAATTATAAATAATAATGTTAAGTATTTTGAAATGTTTGAGCATCATACATGTAATAAAAGCTGTTTTGTAGTAGATTGTCCCTGAGGATGGCTGGTTTGGCCGAAAAAATAATGTGTTGAGACTAAAATGGATAGAAATTAAATTATTTATTTTAACCAGTCTCAAGGAAGTGTTTAAGATTATAAATTATTTTTCATTTCAGAAGAATAGAATCTGTCAAATTGTCGTCCATACATACTATTACAACACATACTAGAAAAATATCCGAAGCTTCTAATTAATTATAAAAGACTCATCCATGGGACAATAATACATTATATTTATAAAAAAAATGTTTGTGGTTCCCAGTCGAATGTATATCTTTTGTAAATTATACCCATCTAAAGTGACTTTATCTATTTTTCTGTTGGCAATACTTCCATGGTTCTTTGCTGTTCTAATCTCTAAGAAAAAATGAACCTATCCTGACGTATGGGTAGGTGTTTGAGGATTAGAGTATAACCCCATTTTAGCCGCGATGGAGAAAGGGTCTAGTTTTCTTTTCGAGGGACCGCCTTGGAAATAAAATTTAATCCTTAAAGCCGGATTGGAACCGGCACAGCTGCAGTCGCGAGCCAGTTAAAGTTGATGCTTTCACACGCTTGGTCTCAGACGGCCCAAAAAAGCTGCCTATATCATTGAAGTCCTCATCTGGCGATCCTCTTCCCACTTCACATAGGACTGCTTCGCTTAACAACTCTTTTCTTGACCGTTCCCCCTCTTTTAGGAATTCCTTTATCATTATTATTTCTGTCCGTAATGCCTTTTTCCTAATTTCCTCCAAACATCAGCTATTTCTTTACCTCTACTAATCTCCATGTTTCAATCATATGTAAAATTTATGACTAGACACTCTGATATTTTGAACTAGTTCTTAGAAAACTTACCGTTCCAGAAGAAAGATATTTTTTTCATTTCATAAGGTCTGTTTGAAAAGAAAATTACCTCATGACCTTCCTAAGTATAAATTTAATTGGATTGTAACTAATTAATAATTTCTTCAAGTCTGAGTTATATCATTCTCGGAACGCCTATGCTTCTAAAACATCTCGCTAGTTTTGTCCCAAATTTGGAGGAATGTAGAGGTTTAGAGCGATATGTGTCAAGTATTAAATTCTAATTATTTAATATGTCTTTATTTTCGAGCTAGTAATAAGTGAAATTGGTATTACTGCTGCTTCCGATGGGAGGGGCAAAACAAATGAATTTTTTAAGATTGAAAAATAATAATAGTGAAAAAGAAAGCAAAACGGGTCGTGGTCACGCTACCTTACCCCACTCCCTATCCAAGGTTTACTAACTTATATAGTGAAATAAAGTGAAGCGGTATTGACTTAAAAACTGTACTGACATTAAGGGTGGGTGTAATTAACTATTGTAAAAATGCTGTACACCTCATCACACCAACTACCATTATGATGAAAATCGATTCGATATGCATCGTCGTACGTGTTGATTCATGTTTTTAAATAGTAAATTGATTAAGACTTACCTCATAATAATTTGGCAGGTGTCCACTCAATTTATCTGTAACAAAAATATTTATATTAGAATGGAATACAAAATATTAAAAGTATTCAGTATCCACTTTATATAACATTTTAAATTTGTATTAAATAAAATTATATATTTCTTGTACTAGAATCCGATTCCTATTGACGCACTAGACTTGATATATATAGGTTTATTTAAATGATTTTTGAATTTTTGATACAAATATATTTTAAATCAACTATATTTCTTTCCCATAAGATGAGGTAAATGAGACGGAAAACAAAATTATTAATTCTGAAGATAAATCATTGTGAATGTACCGTGATGTGAAAATATTTATAAGCTACGATGAAGTGATAAAAATACCTAAGATTAATCATATTCTATCAAATAATGTGATATATCATGAATAATCAACTTGTATGGAAAAAAAATTGATTTTATTATTTTCCTGATATAGAAGTTTTCATATTTGTCAAAATACATTCTATACTACTTAATTATGCCAGAATGTTATATGATTAAAAAAATATTAATTTATTGACACTATCTTTAGAAGTTAATCTTTGTTTTCATGTTGATGTTTTTACATCATAAAAAAAAACATTTAGGTGAATGTATACTGAGAGAAAGTGTAATCTATATTTTATATGGTTGATTTTGGAATAAGTTATTTATATTTGGAAATGTGTTTTGGACAAAAGATAATTTTTCAACAGTTTAACTATAATAACTAAATAAACAGTTTAGGGATTGATAAACCATAGAAAATCTTCCTGACGCTATTTAACCATGCCAATATCAGTTTAGTAAAATATATAACATATTTTCTATTTTATTCTATACTATTTATTTATGCCAGAATATTTTGAGATTAAAAAAATATTATTGTATTGACACTACCTTTAGAAGTTTATCTTAGTTAACATCAGCCAATAATTAACAGAGTTTAAATTACTTCTTAACTAACAAAGAATTTCAAGTATTTTTCTTAAATATTTAGTACATGAAGACTCTAATCTTCATATTATATCTGTTCCGTTGAGCAACAATGCCGTACGGACTTTATTATTTGCTTAAAATAGAAGTTTTCATATGTGTCAAAATGTTTTCCCCTTAATGTTTCTAATTAATTGGCAAAATAATATAGGTGCTTCGAAAAAATATCTCACAGAAAATATTTATCTTAAAGATTTCTATTAGGGCTCAAATTTTAGTGAATTCATTCTATTTTAAGAAGAGGTTAAATAATTGTTTTCGTGCACTAGGTAGTTTTCATGATACTGAGAACTGAATGAAAAATGAGCGAAAATATTAGTTTTATTTACCTATATATGAGATATATAGTAAGGAAAGCTATTGCAATTGTAAAAAATTTGTGGGAAAATTTTCATTTTAAAAAAACTGCCAAATTAGGTCTATGCACACTCGGGAAATGGTAAAATTTTCATCATCTATTTTTTCAGACTGTTATGTATCAGAATCCATTGAATCAAATTATTTTACAACTTGATTGTAGGAAGATATTCCGGTTGGTGGTAAATAAAGGTACCAAATTGTAAAAAAAAATATTCATTATTAACCAACGTTTCACCTCACTTTTCGGGGTTTCGTCTGGGCTAAATGAAAACAAGATATAAACATTATAAGAACTGACAGAACATTAAAATAAATATATAGAGAAAATAAGATAATATGTACAAAAAAATGTTGGTACATGTTGGTCTGTTCAACTTATTCATTTGGACAGCCCTGATGAAGCCCTGCAAAGTGGGGCGAAACGTTGGAAAATAAATAGTTGTAAACTATTTTTGCTTCACTTTTGACCGCAACCCTGACCATCTTCTTATATGTACAAAAAAATGTTTTGTTTTTTAAATTTTATAAAAGACATAATAATAATAATTTAATATATATACCAATAGACCTATATGTATACTTCCTTAAATTATTATTATTATTTCTTTTATATATTTTTAAAAAAATTTTTTTTAAATATTTTCTTATTTTCTCTATATATTTATTTTAATGTTCTGTCAATTATTACAATATATATATAGTATAAGTATCTTGTTTTCAGTTATCCCTGATGAAGTCCTGCAAAGTGTGGCAAAACGTTGGTTAATCATAAACAGTTGTTTCTACTATTTTGGTACCTTTATTGACCGATACTAGAACTATCTTCCTACAATCTACTACATACGCTTAACTATTTTCTTCCAATATTTTACAGAATAAAGAAATAATATAACTAAGCAACATTTATGAAAAATCGGATAGTTCCCATAGTCATTGTCCCATGTTCATTTTAACATTAAGACATTTTGTTAAACATATAATTATTTTTATTGTTCAGTTTTTTATGACAGAGGCAAAGCGCAAAGAAAGAAAATCACGGTTGTGAAATATGAATATCTTGAACTAAAGAATTTCTTAGCAAATGTGCGTGAAAATACATTCATACAGTGGTTCCACAGAACCCGCAGTAACATACTGCAATTACCGACATAATTGAAAATAATAACCAACAATAAGTACTTAGGCTTGGGAAATAAGATTCACTCGTGATATCGTCCCTAATTGCTAAGGAAATCTGGTTCCTATTCTCAAGATTCCAATGTTATTCAATCCTTACCGGTAGTAACTTTCCTTAAAAATTATGTTGAAAAACAACTTTCTTAAAAGTAATAAAAAAGTTATATTATAAAAATAAATTAGAAACCAATTAAACCAGCTTGGCATTAAATTTCATGATGCAGTAGATGCAGAGTTTGTGGTCATGTCTCCAAAAAAAATAAAACCAGATTTTTAATTTGCAAACGATGGTTTCGTAACATGCTATCAAGTAAACGTTTTTTTCTAAACTGGAGTGTTGTGATTTTTCTTTGATATAAAATAACAAGTGATTGTATAAAATCTCTCCTTTTGATGTTTCAGAACTCAGAATGCTATCCAAATCTTCAAAAAAATATTTATTGATAAATATTACAATCTGCTATTGTTGGGCAATAGGTATCAGTGGTAACTGATCACATTCATACTAAAAAAAGTAATAATGAAATAATAAAAAAAAATAAATAAATAAGTATTGAAAAAAAAATACATAAAATCTCTCTAAATATATAAAAACAGAAGATAAAAATCAAACATGAAAAGAAAAAAAAATTATAATAATAATAAAATAAAAATAATCACTAAGTCACATCTGTACGTTTATATACAATATTTAAACTATCGACCTGAGGATTCCTGAGCCCACTCTATTCCCCCTTCCCCCGTGTGAGGGGTAGAGCAGAGCTCTTGGAGATCCCAGCGCATCCCTCTCACCGCGTCACTGGTTCTTTCAAAACTAGTCGCTAAAAATATGATATCTCGTAAATACGAAAAAATACAGAAACCATCTAAAAAAAAAAGTCGAAATTGTATTAAAACTTGTGACTCGTGTAAGATCAATCAAATGATTATCATTTAAAATTTTATTATATTTTTCCAGAATAGAGATTCCTTCATTTTTCACAAAAACATGATGCTTTTACATTTTTTTTTTTTTTTATTTTTACAGCCAATATGTGGGGTACATAGTCAGGGAAAGTATTATGATTGTGAAAAATTTCGAATTCAGAGTTGATGGAAATAAACGTTGTGAAGTCCTATTAACCAAGTCTAATAAAATAGTGGAAACGACAAGTCTTACGGAACTGAAGGTTCATATTTTGGGCTTTTAAATGTATGGGAACTAGAGTGCAACCAATGGGTGCTTTCTCTATACGCCTGTAACACTCCATTTTAACTAAGATCAAATTTACTGATATCATCAATCTGATATGATCAAATTTACTGATATTACTGATCAAATCATATTAAGTATCAGTTAGGTATTGTCTTCATTGAAATAAATTAACACGGCTTAAATGCCAATTTTCTTTTTTAAAAAAGGCTTCAATTAAACTAACCTTAATTTTATATGTTTAAAATGATTAACCATTTCATATTTTTGCTAGTAGTGAAAAATTGATAAGTATAAACTATGAAAGTGTTTGATATATAACTTGAAGAGATAAGAGGATACAAGTAATTATTCGTATTAAATACCGTTGGAAAGCTAAAAATATTAGAAGAAAATAATATTTAACTTCTAAAATCATAGGAAAAAACAAATTTTTTTTAGCTACAAAAACATGGGAGGATATACAAGGCAAATGAGAGAGGAATTAAAGAGACTTAAAATTTTAGATACCGACTGTCTAGAAGGGGATACGTATAAAAAGACATTGAAAAATCTCACCAATATTGGAAGAGGAGAAAAAATGGGTACGAAGTGGTCAGAAGAAAGAAAAGAAAGGCAGTTGAGGGTCATAAAACTGCGATGGGAAGAAAGAAAATCAAGACTCCGTAAGATGCCTAATCATTGATATTCATGTGGCCCTTAGTGGCCAATACATGATAAAAAAAAAAGTCGCAGAAGGTATGTATATAACGAAAAACGCATAAATAAATGTTCTAACGGGCTACTTTTAAAATTCTTAGTTTTTTAATTTCACTTAATCAATATTTTAGCTTTTTAATTGACAGGATTTCAATATTGATTCTATTACCATTTATAATTGAATAAAAGGTTATGAGCATAATTTAAACTATAGTAAACTGTAATATTTTATACCTCTGCCATACTTTCGCAAAAGAAAATTATACAATGAGAAACATTATTAAAAGTGAATTTCGGAACATTTTTGAAAATGGAGTCGATCTGACAACTTAAAGGCTCATTTGGAAAATTACTATGGGAAAATACTGAATAAAATAATGTCAGTGAATAATATGGAAATATCTGCTATGAAACAAGCGAGGATTAATTTCAACTGAAATTAGGGCTTAATTCAATTACACAGACTTGCACAATAGTAACTTGTACTTTAGTATTTTTTAATTCCTGTAATATCACTAATAGTCATCCCTATCATGAAAAAAATAAGTATTAGTATTATTATTACACTAGTTTCTACACTTGTACTCAGATGTTTTGAAAATAAACTATAAGGTAAATTAGCTTACTAAAAATTTGTTAATTACTTTAACAATCTGAGTATTGAAAAGAAAATTAAGAGTAAAACAACATCGTAATACTAAAAAGAGCTTATATATTTTCGTTAAAGTGTATAATACCTTACTAAAATTCAAGTTTCACTTAAAGCTATAGACCAAATGATAATGTTGATTTTTAATTTTTTTTTCGTTAAATGTGCTAGAATATGTACTTAAGTCAATTAATAATATTGAATAAAATAGGGTAAATTTGATTAGTGTTTTTATTTTATTGTTATATTAGTCCAAAATTTTATTATCTACTTATTACTTCGGGTAGATAGTTTGGTTATGTTCATTTTATTTATCTTTCGGTGTATATACATAAAGAGATTTTATTATTATTTATTTTTATCATTTTTTTTATTGATATTATTTTATAATTTTGGTATGACTTTGATCATTTATCACTATTACTGCCCGCGCTTTTGGCAGTTTTTAATACTTATCAATAAACAAATATTATTATTATAATTAAAAAAATTAACAAGGAAACCAGCATTAAGTCTTTTATTTTAGATGCCATCCAAATTCCAATTTGAGCAGACATAAAAGACTTCTGAACCGTGCAATAGATAAAGCAAAATCACTCCCGGAGGATGGGCCGAACCACAAAGCCCCTTAATATTCCCTCCTTGTCTTCTTAAGGCCAATCTTCTTCGTGCGTGTATCTTCTGCTAAGCGGAACTAATGCGATCTGTTCGGACGGTAGCTAATGTAGCGTTCAGATCTATTATGTATAGGATGTGATGATATCAGTGTCTTTAATGATAATATCATTTCATCAGTATTAATTAAGATAAAATTCGCTAATTTAATTAATTTAACTCTAAACAAATCATTGAAAGAGGACTAGTATTTCTTTTGGTAAGAGATTACTTTAAGCACTATGGAAATTATATACACATCTTTATAACAGGCCTCTTTAACTAAACATGGGCACCGGAAGTTATGGTATGGAGGGCTCCAAGTTCAAATAGGAACCCTTTATATTATTGAAGAACTTTGGGTTATAAACAACTAACTACTTAAAATCATTAATTTATTTAATATTTGAAAAGTAACAAACATTAAAGAACAAACAAAAAACTAGACATTTGCAAGTACTTTTCTTGATTTTTGGATTAGCAAAATCACTAATTACTTCCTAAAAGCCTATTTATCTAAGTACATCAGTGATAAACTGCTCAATCTGTTTTGAAGCAAATCGTACTTCTTAGTTTATTCTGGAGTGGTCAGGAATCAAAGGAGTAAGGGGGCCTGAAACCACTGATCAGGTTAACTACTAAAGAGACAATTTTTTTCTCAATTCTTACAGAGTCCACAACTTCTAAAAACTAATATCACGATCAGTGTGGACAGCTAACACTAACAGCTAAACTAACTTATAACAGAATTTTTTATTGGTTCAAAAATAGCCAAAAGCGGTTTTTTGCTTTCTTTACGAGTAATGCTGTCAATCAAAGGAGTTAGGAGGCCAGATGGATCGTGGAGCCCTTTGCCGATAAGTGTAAAGATGGAACTACTGTATTGTAAGTTATGAATAAACCGATCGAGCTGAAATGCTAAACACAAAAGTAAACTATAAAGAATTAAACTAGCATATAAAAAGTAGTTTTATAAAAATCTTGGAGACACAACTGGAGGCTATTGCTGCCGAGTGTGCTGAGACCTTGCCAACCTCGAATCTGCAATAACCTGACTTTGGTTAGAATAGATTGACAACCTGTAAGATAACCCCACCTCCTAGTATGTCCAAAGTGAATAAAAGGTTCTCCTACTTATTAGTTGATTTTAACTAAATTTAAAAACAGTTGAATGTAGAGGTATTACAAGAGCTTACAGAATACAATACACGTGGATGATATCATGCTCAGCATACTTCCACGCAAGTCACGTCCAACCTCAGCGTACTAATTTTAGCCTAGCAACGGGATTGCTTGTTCCAACTGAGGAAATCAGCTGTTGCTAAACAGGAATAAATTATCGTTCCTATTTATGCATTCCTTCTTGTGCAACATGTCCCTTCCTTTGCAGGCTCTCTAGATGACTGTCGATTGTTATAACAGCTATCTAGTCCATTTTTAGAACGAATGCCCTCTCATTTTTTGTATACGAACCTCTAAGATAAACCTCGCAGTACAGCGATGCTATTATTTTATTTCTTGTTTAGATCTACTTCATCTAATTCAGATCTTATAATTACAGTATTAATAGCCGTCTAAATTCTTCCATTATCTCCTTTATCTTTGGAACAAATATTCTACCGGGCAATACTTTAATTTCGAAAAAAATAAAGGCATTCAGATTCTTCTACCTTCATTATAAGCGTTAAGTCCAAGTATAATATTGTTGGCATACGAAGGTTGCTTATACTTCCCATTGTTAGAACAAATATCATTAAGTTATAAAATTTAATGACAGAATACATAAACCATAAAATAGCTCGATTGTGATTAATAGGTAGAGAACCGATAATAGGAGCACTTCGCGAAGTCGTAACTAATCCTGCCCTTCAGGATGTGTGCCAGTGTCCTGGGAAATGGGGAGACACAATGAAGTCCGCGGCACACTTCGGAGGACCGTTTAGCCGGGCGCTGGGTATTGTCAAATAGAAAGGGGTCACCCTTGTGTCGTCGAGCAAAATGGAGAGTATTTTACCTCGGGTCAGTGAAGGAGGCCACGGATGTCGAGATGACCATCTTTTTAATACGTGGCCCAACATAATGCAGAATGTTAGACCACATAAATTACTATACTTTATATTTGCAACCCAGAAATTCTCCAACAGTACATTAATTGTGAAGATAAAATTTGAAGAAACGCTGTATTATTATTATATGTTACAAATATAAAGAAAAAATTTTAAATTACTATCTTACCTTAAAGCCAAAAGTTAAAACTATAATAATTCTTGACTCATATATATTTATCCCCAGGGCGTTTCGGAGGTACAGTGTCACTCTCGTCTATAATATAATTTTAAAAAAATGAATTTCGTACTTACTAGGTGAGTCATACTTTTTAAAATATATAATAAAATGCAAATTTTCAAATATTATAACGAATTTCGGTCAATGACTAAGACAGAAAGTATATCCTAAACGTCCTAGAAGATAAAAGTATATTAAGAACTAGTATATATTTTTTTTTTTTTGACCTTAAGGTATGAAAAGAAATTTTAAAAAAATGTAAAGGTGTTTGAAGTTAAGAAGGTGAAACAAATAAATAGAAAACATTTTGTTTAATGAGGTTTATAATCATGTATAGGTAATACATAATATGGACAGACGAAATTTGCCAGAACAGCTACTTCTCTTATGAGACAGAAAACGTCGTCAGTTAAAAATATTTATCTATATTAAAATTTATGTAACATTTATTTAACGTCTTGCCTCCCTTACTACATTTCGCGTAATAAAAAAAAAAAATAAAGATTCTCAGGTTTTTCGATCGATTATGATGTAGACTACTCCTAGCAATTCTGGAAGGTAACTAATTTCTCTTTATTTCTACCATTTATTGTAGGAAATATAGATATAAATATAAGGCTCATTCCATAGCCTTATATTTATATCTATATTGTCTCACAATGGGCACGGGATATCTCAGTGAGTAAGGCAAGCACTCCTGGATTCCAAGTTCAAATCTATGGCAGATAATTATTTATTCTATTACTGTAGCCATGAGTTAATTCTATGGTCTAGGGATCCCTCCACACCCAGGCTGTATATACTCTTAGTTGTAGTTAATCATGATCTTGAACAAATCATGATCACTAAGTATTGAACCCCTTATCCTCCTCCATGGATTTTATGTAATAATTTTTTTTTTTCGCCGTCATAATGAAAATAATGTTTTATTCCTTTATTAGCTGATCAATTAAGTTTTAATATAGGTGAAAAATAAAACAAAAAATAAGACAAAAATCATTGATATTTGAACATGACGATGTTTTCCGAGATATTTTAATTTTTATCTTTTGGTTTTTATATTCCATAAAGAAAATATCTTTACCTAATTGACAAAAACATTTTCTGCTGTTCTATCAAGAGGAACCCGTCCAGACTAAACCTTGTCTGACAAATTCATCCCAGTTTTCATGGTTTGTCAACTCAAACTGAACCAGAATATCTACACAATAGCGAATTCGATTTGTTTCCAATCATCCAAATCTAGAATGAAAAAACCATTAGACTACGACTTTTCAGAAAGATGGAAAAAGAGACTTTGGTGAACTCAAGTTACATAATTTTCTGAAATCATTCAATACTCAAATAGAAATCCCACAAAACTATTTTTGTTTTCAACAAAAAATTACTTTATATAGAAAAATATTAGACTCGTAATTTTTTTTATAGTGTTTTAAAGTTGTAACATTTTTTGCAATAACAATATTTATGAACTGTAATAAATAAAAATTTTTTTTCTAACAAGACAATTAAATCTGACTAATCAATATTTCAATTTATTGTAGTACAATAGGAATTGAATAAGTTTTTTTAACCGTGATAAATTTTATCACCCTAAAAGGATAACTATAAAATTCAGCACTCATCAAAATAAAATAAAAAATAAATTAATAACTTATTTTTCCTAAAACCAAACTTGTGAACTAAAAAATGTGAAAGAAATTGGGGGAGAAGAATGTATTTGAAAAAGAAAAAGTGATATAATTATTGTGATCTGGGAGTTAGTTGATGGCGAGATACACAAAGAGTAGTCCCAAAATGAAAACCAGGGAGCGCGGTGGCACCGTTGTAAGGCACGATGATAATAACTCCAAGGACCCAGTTTTGAATCCGCCTGGGCAGAACATTGTTTTCTGTTACACTGTAGCCATGAGTCAACCCTGTTGGTTCTGGAGCCCTCCTGGTCATAAATTGGGTACGCTTAACTGGGTATAAATCTGGCGGTCGAGCGTGATTCTGACCAAATCACCTCTTTGCACAACCGTTGGTCTAGTAACAATACTTCCTTACAAAGTAATGAATCGTTGACACTTCATGGGTTTTACAGTACAGATGTTCATGGGTTGTAGCGGTACAGATTTTAATATTTTTTTTTAATAAATAAGCCATAATTGTTACCAATTTTTTTTTCCCTCTTAGACATTGTTTCATGCATCTGGTCATGCAAATTGGTCATCGATATGAACACACGTTTGCGTGCGAATCTACCATTGGAAATGTAATTGAAATTACATAAATAACGCAACTACATGTAACACATAATTGTAGGTTGCAAAAAAACACGCATACAGGTAGGTCATATATGTCAGGGGGACAAGGCATTATAACTAAGGCAGACAGAAGCCGTGACCAGGAGTTCCACTTAGGGGGGCAATCAGAGTGAGGCGTTGAAGAAAGAGGAGGCCGACCGTGTCGCTTCCTACAGTTGTTATTCAACTTCCAGTACTTCGCTGGTTTTTCGGACTCCGAAGTTTTCATCATAAAACTACTCCAGTTATTTGCACGAATAATGTCAATAATGAAACCGACTAAAACAGTTAATGAAATCCACTTTTTGAACCGCGAGTTCAATAAAGACTTTCAACAAATAGAATCCATACACAGGTTGTTTATAAAGATGTTTTTTTTATGTTTTCCTGCCAAAGAACATTCCTTAGAATATGTGTGTTTTAAAACAGGGATAGCATATTGATGACCGTACAGTACATTGTAGATGCTTGTAAATTACATATTACAATGTTTATGTAAATGGGAGTTTACTACAAGGTTTAGCACTAGAGGTTATAAAAAGCAAGAACTGGTTTAAACGATGGATAAAATAGCTAATTTTAGATAGTTTAGTTTAGTACATTTTTTTTTTAATGTAATTTACATCTGTACAAAATAATACAATAGGTAAATATGTAGTATGTTTCATATACACTTGAAAATCTTGGGAAGGAACCACCCGTTGGTGGTACTTCAAACATTAATTTAAATTAGAAGGTCCCGTGGCCATCTTCTTTTCAGACGCCTCGGAGGATTATTAAGGATGAAAGATTAAGAATTAATGGGTTAGGATGGTTAAGGAGTTTGGAATGAAAAGAGGCATATCTGTTTTGGGTCAAATCTGCAACGAATGGGATGTTAAGGTCTTTGTGAATGATTTTATTTGTGACGTAATAAGGAGCATCAAGGATTTTACGTAGGATTTTGGATTGTAACGATTGGATGCGGGAAGAATTTGATGGTTTGGTGGAGCCCCAGAGCTCAATTCTTTATGTCCAAATTGGTCTGATTATTGTAGTTTAGTACATTTAATAGGGATTTTGAATCTGTGGAATGATAGGACTGCTTAACACAACTGGTAAAGTTAAAAAAAATATTTAAAAAATTACTATAATGGGCGCTGAGTATTCTTTGTTATATATAAAAAAAAATGACTTTAATGCTAGGTTCATAAATGATAAAAACCCAGTTGAATTGATTCAGTATTTAAGACTTGAGATAAACTTCTTAAATTAAATTGTAAACCTTAATTAAAGGGCGTAATGTAAATTTAAAAAAATAATTTGCTTCTTCTTGTCTTTAACCCTTTAACTCTAATCAACTCTAGTATTCCTCAATTTAAGCTCTCGGGTTTTGTCGAGTAATTGAAGATGAATGCCGGTGAAGACTGAACATTCTTCTCAAGACAATAAGAAACTATACTGTTTTGAAATTATCGATAATTTTCTGTTGAAAGCATTACTTGCCAGTGAGAAGTTAAGAGCTGTGATTCAGCTCTCTTCTAAGGACAACGGTAAAAGCCTCTTGAATGATATATTGCAACAAGTTTTTGATGACATTGCTGAAGTGGAAAAACTAATAAATGGTTTGGAGATTGCTACTTTTTCTAGGAGGAGTAATTATTGTTCTCTGAACTGAGGTAATATCTTTAATTCTTTATTATAGAGTTCAATAAATGGTTCTTAGAGGCCACACATAACTACATGGTTCTACAATCACTGCGGCCATAGAAACATACATTACGGAGGGATAAAATTAGTTTTCTATTAAGCATATGCTATGCGTTATACTAAAGAGGGTGAAAACATACTTCATTTATCAAGGAGGTGTTCCGTTTTAAAGTTATATAGACAAAATATTTGGATGAATACATATTGACAAAAAAATAGTTATCAATATTTTAAATGGTGAATGTTGGAATAAGATATTTTGTAAATGGAATATGTTTTGATCATTCAAAGTAGAGGGAATATGGGGGAGCTGGTGCACTTATATGAGCAGCCAATCAGAAGCCAGCATTTGGTCACGTGACCTATGACAGGAGATTTTAATTCAAATTTTTAGCTCGACCTGCCCTTAATTACTCACGTGATCATTAGGCAGCCTCAGAATTCAGTATTTGGTCACGTGATCCATGGCGGAGGATTTAAATTCAAATTTAGTTCGATATAACCTTAATTAGTCACGTGACCAGTAGGTCTTGCCCTCTTTTAAGTCAGGTGACTATTAGGCCTCTCCGTATTATTGGTCACGTGATCGCCAGGCTATCATTTTGTACTTTGTTTATCCCCACCAATAGGGGATGAATCAGGGACTCACTATTTATACTATAACCACAGGCCGAGTGTGCCAGACCGCCATTTTGTTTTTTAAACTGTTTGAGAGACTTACAGGGTTGGCAGAGGCTGATTATAATTTTTAATATAATCAGCTTATTTATTTCCAAAAAGGTAAAGATGTACACTTATCTTTACAGATCTAATATTTTTGGGAAATATCCTCTGGTGCACTGACCACTACCACCACGAGACGCCTGGATTTATGCACATTAGATAAAGAAAATATCTTCTGAATATTGCTTCTTTGTTTCCCTAATACTTCAATTTTATATCAATAATACAGGCTTTACTAACATTTCCAGGCTGACAGAGCATTCCAGAAGTAGTGGACTGAGGTATGCATGGCCTGGACTGGGCTAACGGTGCAGCGGCCTCCAGTATCTTCCAGCGGCCCTGTCTTCCAGTTTACTAGCTACTCCATTCAGCTTCTGTACCAGCTGGTCACCGTAATGTCTTTCATAGGTCAAGTATTCTTAGTTGGATCTAAGCAATGGGTTTCTATACATTTTTTAAGTTCTCATATCAGATTCAAGTTAATGATAAGTGGTATTTCATCATTAAAATATAATGTAACGATATAGTAGAAAGAATCATTTTTGTGATAATTGCTTATTTATGCAAATCGAATATCGAAGCCTTACTTCATAGTGTTGCTGAGTACATTTCCACTAACTTTATATTCGATACAATTAAAGGTTCTCTCTTCTAGGGAAAATACAACTTTTCAATTAATTAAGAGAGAACATTTAATTGTATTTTTATAAAGCTAGTGGAAATGTACATAGCACCATTGTGAAGTGAGCCATCGATATCATTAATTAAATAATTAATAAATCAAACAAAATTACAAAAAGGAATATTGGGTTTCCATCTATGCTTAAACTGGATCGCTTTAGATAAAGTTGTTTTATTTTAAAATTAATACATTTTTTTTTTTTAAAATGAATAACTATAACATTCCAGGAGATTTGTGATTGTCCAGTTAAAAGAATGTTTTTTTTGTACAAGAATATATTTTTTTTAAATCATTTTAAGTTTGTTTTTTTTTTAATTGCACATATACAACGCAATGAGAATGACCATTAACAATTTTAACATTCTAGGCATTGTCGTTTTTGAGATATAGTGATCAATATTCAATGAGTGATATTTGATTTCGAATGTGTTAAGGTAAAAATAACACGTTGCCATGAAAACCCTGGGAAGTTATACTCAATGATCAAAACTAAGGAAAGATAAAGGGAAAAGTTGAAAATATATTTACAGATGCTTTAAAATTTGGTGAAAAACATGTTTCAATCTTTAGTAGTTAATATTAATTGTATTTATTAAAATTGGAAAAATTAAGTATTATTTTTTGTTGTACGGTAGAAAAGAGTGCTAATTTTACGTTTTTTTTTTGTTTTATCAAAATATACGGTTAATTTATAAATGTTTGAAGGGTATTGTTGAAATATATTTAGATATATATTAGTGATATATCCAATCTCCTTCATATATGGAAAAACGTCAATCTTCAAACGATTAACGTTAACGGATTCCACAGTTCTGTGATTCGGTTCGTAACATAGATGGTTCTAATGAGATAACTGTTCCCAAACTCCCTGGTTCAGATCTGGGTCACTTAGCTCTCAACATTTCGACCGCTCTATAATCATACTTTATTTTGGAAAGCACCTTTCATCGTTTGGGTACTTATGTGAAAAATGTGCTTTTCTAGAAATTAAATTAGTAATATCGTAAGATTTTTATCAGTCAAATGCATTTTAAATCGAGTGTAACAAAAAAAAAATTATTTTAATATACCTATATAAATTTGGTTTCCAACTATCATATAAAGTCATGTCCTATCTACTAAATTTATAGTTTTGTTAAAATAGTGTCAGATTTCTGAACCTTAGGCTTCTCTCCGTTCAAAACATATAACTATCTTTCGAAAAATCGGGAAGGTAATAATTTTTCCATAAAATAAATTGACTTCTAACCCGAACATACCTTATTCCTATTCGTGTAACTACAGATATTTAATTACTTTTTTTTTTATTTTACGGAAGAAAATGTAAACACTATTTATAAAAAGTCCATTTCATACACTATATTTGATGATGTTCTATGATATTTTCTATAAGAAATCAGGAGTGTTCTACAAAAAGTTATACAGTTTCTATAAAAATATATCCATTTCTCAAAAATTTTAAAAAAAAAATGAAAATCTTCAGATAGAAGCTATTCATGTATTTTCAAAATTTAATTAATGAATTGATATTAAATTTTTAGAATTTAATATACTCTTAAATACTATAACGTTGTAGATTATAATTAATCTTTATATCTGCATAAGAATAATCATTACTTGCCCGATATTATTTAATTATTAATACAATTTTTACAATATTTACTCTATCGTCATTGGAGTGGTCTCATGTGATTCAGAAATATAAATAATACAAAAAGTGATACCTTACTCGATTTTTTTTTCTTTTTAGTGAAATATATTAAAATTGCTTTTCCACGATTTCGAATTCCCTCCTGAGAAGATTGCTTCCCTGAAATTTTGATGACCTCCTACTGTAGATATTAACTCCCACGGCCAAGACGTATTTATGACCTTCATTGATGTACTTAATTTTGTCAATTTGAGTCTACTTTTCCTTTTCTATTTTGGATATCAAGGAAGATTTTGTTGGTAACATATAATTCAATCCCTATTATTATATTTTTCTGTCCATACTGTCTCTGTTTCGTTTTTCTTCTAGGAATCTTAATATGTTAATAATAGGTGCTTTAGTGAAGAAAATACTTTTTTTAAATATTTAGTACCTCCGCATCATAATTACTTTTCACTATTATTGATAAATCATCAATGTGTTTTGCGATTAATAATTATTTTTACTTAATATTTTGTTTTCGCTCAGAAAAAAGACAGGTAAGGTTTTCTATCTCATTTCTAGAAGACGATTTCAAGGGTGTAGGCAAGATTTCGCCATGGGGGAGCAGACCTCAGCTCATTACTCACACACACACACACATATATATATCCATTATGAGACGTAGGGTAATTAAAATATATGTAATTCTACATCGTACCAAGAAATACCCCCACCATTTTATTTCCACTTCATAAAATTCAATCATTACTTTTAAAATTGTATTACCTATAATTACAATTCCGACGATTCCATAGAAATCTTAAATTATTTTGAAAAGCTTGAAAAAAAATTCTTAATACAAATTTTGGAATAATCAAATCTCAATTCATTTTTGAGCCATAATTGTATATCTTTTCAATGATGTTGAAATCTCCTTCATCATGAGTTCTCTGTTCTAATCGATCGTTAAAGTCTCTCGTTGCAGACCATGTTCGGTAGTACTCCTTGCGATTCGGATATTACAAACTATTTAGGAGACGATTAGTAAATCCTAATGACGCAATGATCTCCTCTACGGTCTACTTATGACCTAAAGACTTTTTAAAAGGTAATAAATAATGTTGAGTCTCTGTCACTTATTAAAAATGACTCAAAAAGTTGGTATCGGAATTTTTTAAATTAACACTACGTACACATAAACCTACTTATTAAAACCTATTTAGACATGCGCCTCACAAATTTACGAAAAATCCAAAAAAACTATGATAAGCAAGCCACATATATTTCAATCAAAACACTACGTCAGATTATACACGGTCTCCACGGCGCATGTATTTATCTGTACCTCGAAGGGATACAACACTATGTCCATTTTTTTCCATATTGACTTTATTACAGAGTTAAAATCAGCTTTTCCTCATATTTCTTAGAGGAATAGAGCACTATGTCCAAAACCAGTTAGAACCGGATATAGCATGTTTTAAAACAACACCAAGTCCACTTTCATTTAGAGGGATAGAACACCTTGGTGTTTTATCCTTCTGAAGCATGTGAATTACTACTGGACATAGTGTTGTATCCCTCCGAGGTACAGATATATTTTATACATTTATTATTTATTTTATTAATTCAATGAATATTAATATTATTATTGGCGTGACAGACCGCGATGCTTATACTAGGAAATACATTGTGAAACGCACATGATGTAGTTTTCATAGGGTGGGTTCATCACTCCCACGCCTATTTTTGTGAATGCCACCCATTGACTAACGGGCCTCACAAATGCCCGGGAAGGCTGTTAGTGAGTATTGTATAATTATATACTTATAATTATAATTTATAAAATCCGGAATAGGGCCGGGGACTCGAACTCGGGGACTGCTACCGTAACCTCTCAATAAATATTAGTTTCTTTTATTTATTTTTTTTCTAGTTATTCTTCAATTACATATTTACTATTGTAAAACTAGATAAATTATTATGATTATTAGTATTTTTTAATAATTTTTTTTTTTTATAATTTGATAATTATTACATATTATAATATTATGGCATTGTAAATCGTTAAAGATGTCATTTTTGCAAGACACTAAACCCTTAAATTAACATTGTTAAAAGGAAATCCGATCGTTATAATAACGATTTATGGCCTACCTAGTCTATAATATGATCTATAGAAAAAAAAAAAAAAAGGCCGTACCTTGGAGGAATTAAAAGTATTTTCCAGAAAAATAATGTTCCTCCATGAATTTTGGAAAAGTCTAAATTTAAAAGGGACCTCAATTTGACAATTTTTACATTTTAAAACAAGTATGGTAAATATCGATTTTTAATAGTTTTATGATGGACGGAATGTTTAGATATACATCTTAGACTGTGGTCAAAATTGTGATTTTTTCCCACAATTATAGCGCCTACACAGCGAAATCCAGAAGAATTGCTATTACACAATTTCAAATTGACGCCTTTTACATGAATGATTCCATCATATATCATGTCCACAGTCATCATATTTTACCTTCTACAAAGATTTTCTCATGGTTATCTATTCTAACCAGAATGGAAGGGCAAAATTATTCCGAGGGACTAGAGTCAGTCCTTCTATCTCGGAATCGCACGAGCGCCACTGCAATCACGCCACAGCTCCCTCAGCTACAACGCCCTGGGTCTTCTCCTAAAATTTAAATTGTGCGACTGAAATTTTTTTTCTTGAGTATGTTATATTAGCCAAAACATAGAAAATTTATTTATCAATTAAAATTTATTCATCCGGTTTATTTATTTGTATAAATAAACCATAATAAGTAATATATATAATTATAATTATTATTTTAAAAATTATTTATGAAAAAGAGAAGCCACCACGTTTTGAAAGTTTAAACATTTTTATTGACAACTTAAAGAAGAGGAATCAAACGAAACCGACCTGAAACGAATGACGAAAAAGAAATAAACAAGTTGTAGCCAGTTTCTCCGGAATTCTGCTTGAGTCAAAGAGTCACGGTCGCACGGCAACTGATTCTATTCCCGCAGTGTCCAATCATTGTCGAAGGATCCTCTCACTGTCCTCGGATTTTTTTTCGAGTTTTTTTCATTTTTACACGTCATATACGAAAGGATTCTCTTGGATATGGTACGTGAAGTAATTTTCAAAAGATCTTAGAAGAAAAAAACGAATCCTGAATTGGAGTTGACTTACAAGGAGAAGGGTTCTAGAGCGCACTTTATAAAGTGGTGCGGGTTCTGTTCCCACTTGATGGAATGACATTGAAAAGTGTTTTTATTAATATATTTCATTATATATCGTACAGCACACAAGACTGGTATGATTAAATACCGTCTGACTGAGAGATTTTATTAGGCTTATGATTCCCTAATCTCACTATTTTATTAATTATATAACCTCAATATTTTTTCCTATATGACTTTAAAACGCAAATCGTAATGTTACAATGAACGAATTTATTTACTTATTTTTCTTTAGAGGAGGATAGGAGTAGATTGCGATATTGAGCCGACATAAACAACCTTGTATCGTGCTAATACATAATCGTAAATAATCTGAAAATGATATCCTACCACAGCCATAACGCAAAGGTGAACAGTAACATTGTGAATCCATTGCAACATGTGATTTTGTAATGTCGGAATCAAGCGAGTCCTTCGTTGCTCGAATAATGAAGACTTGATTGATAAAAAATTGTTAGTGACCTTTTATTGTGAGTTTCGTTGGGTTTTCATCAATGAAATAGAAAATTAATTACAAATCAGTAGTTTATTTTTTATGAAGCACATAAATTGAAAAATATATAAACCAATCGGTCAAAAAATATGTTTTCGATACTTTGTTCAATATAAAGTAAGTCAAGCCAAATGCGTTTTGGAATTAAGAACATAACCCTTCAGTTCAATACCCAATCAACCTTTAAAGCGGTAGAAAAGGAAACGATCACACGATTTTCGAAATCAATCATGATTTGATAGTTTGAGTATATTCAAAACAAATGTATGAGGATAGTAAGCAACTACGCTCCGTAAACAAGAATTTCAAGCACGCTGACTTAAAGCTCCTGACGATTAATTAAGATAAGATAATTAAAGAGTACATATACTTACTAACACAAAACTTTTTCATCTTATTCCCATTTTTAACAACCCGTTAAGACCAAAAATGGGAGACTAAAACGTTAAACTCACAAACGACAAGACTGGCAAGTTGCATTGTACAAGATTTGTTTATTGTATATATTTTATTTCTCCTTAATCAAGTGTATTAATTGTTCATTTCTCCATTATTTTTAATTTATGTTTATTTATTTTTTTAAATTATTTTTTTTTTTCGTTTTATTGTGTATGATTCCTATTGATTGAAATTAAAAAATATATACAGAAATTCAAATCACCTTAATATGTACCATGTATTTATAATATCCTTATAGCAAACAGTATAATAAATAATAATAAAAATGTCTATTAAAAAATACCATGATCCAATCGTTGGTTTATATTTTGGGGTTTAAGGGCGTAAAACAGTTGAATCATTAATACAATATTATAAGTAGAGAACCTGATAAATGATCGGGCTGGACTTTAATAGATAAACGACAAAGAAGGACTTGGGTTCGAATCCCAACTAGGGGGGATAATTATTATTTTTACTTATTAAAACCACCTTTAATTATTATATAGAGACTATAGAGGAGGACTTAGCCAAAAAACTTAGAGAAACGACGTTTTATCTAATTGGCAACAGTAAGTTAGCAACAATGTAATCGACCGACTTAACAGACTTTTTATATATCTTGTGTACAGTTTTTAAAATCCTGTGACTTGAAGGAAGTTACTAGCGACTTTCTAAGAAGTAGATTAATTAACAGTTTAGTTTGTAATTAACAAACTATAATTTCATTTTATAGAAAGCAATTAACTACCGTGTAGTGCAGTTCTCCCTTGGACTCCGTCTAGTGGGGATCGCGGTCTCCCTTTGATGAGAAACAATACAGCTATTGTGCAGTCAGTGTTTATATTTTGAGTGGCTCTCTACAAGTCTACAAGCGATAAGTCAAAGTTTCATTTATTTAAGTTATTTCTTTTCTTTGCGAAGTATATATATTTTATTTACTATCCCTCTTTATTTAGTTTGTTTTTCAAATAGATATCTTTTTTTAATCTTAATTTTTAAAC
>NW_027108484.1:945044-946328 GCF_000696795.3 Halyomorpha halys
TGAAATAGAATTATAGAAATAAAATATAAAGCACGAAACATGGGCGTTGATGACCTCAGGGTTTTGCGCCCTTAAGCCCCAGACAACAACAACAACAACAACTACCGAGTAGTTTGAAAAATAATACTTATCAAATAGGTTACGCTCTTCTAAAAAGTTAATTATTTTATAATAACACAAAGGTACTAATTAATTAAATTAAATTAATTAATTTAATTAATTAAGGTATTATTAATAAAATTACATTCATATTTAATAAGTACATTAAATTAGAAAATTATGAATTATTTAAGTAATTGAAAAAAATTAAAAACATAAAAAATAAACAAACTGAATATTGTTCAGAACAGGATTGTTTCTTGTGAGAAATAAAAACGCGGAAACAATAATGATCAAATGGCAAAACAATATAAATGACTTTTATGACTCTTCACCGTTTTAATTTTTTATTTATTAATTGAAATTTAAAACTGTATTAAATAAAAAAATCAACTAGTAAATATGATGGATTTTATTGACACGATATAGACTTGTGTAAAATATATCCAGAGGAACAACTCCAATTACAAAGTATCGGTCATGTTCTTTTCAGATGCATAGGATGGTTATCACAGAGAGGTAACAAGATTAGAAAGCAGTGACTTTGGGTGGTTAGGGACTTCGTTATTGAAGTATTGATTTCTGTCAGAAAAATATGGAACATTGAGGTCATTATGGATGATATTACATGTGACAATGTAAGGAGCATTGAAGATTTTACTAAGCATTTTTGATTGTAAGGAATACCAGACGAGTTCGATTGATTAGAGGAACCTAAAGCTCAACACCTCAAATCGAAGTAGGCATTATTATAGTTATGTAAGTGAGACTTTTGTAATTAATTTAAAGTTTAGACAGTTTATCTAGCAAGTGTTTTATTATTCGGAATCGAAGAGAATTTTCCTGTCTTTTCGGTGTTGTATTTGTAAATTAAAAAAAACAAACATTGTCAGTATGCCTTTCTGTGGGTTTGACCTAGTTTCAAAATTTACTACTGTTGTCTTCTTATAGAGAGAGAGAAATACTTTATCTATGCTGCCTAAATACATTAGGTTGCTATCTCATACAGCATACTTATCAATCCGTAATCGGACATTTATAAATTACATATACATGGTATAATCAGAAAAAAAGAGATACAATAATAAGATATAATTAACAATTTTTTTCCCCCTACAGTTTCCTTTTACAATCCATTTCGGTCTGTACAACAAATACAAATGTTTCAATTCATTCCTATTTTTC
>NW_027108484.1:946713-954019 GCF_000696795.3 Halyomorpha halys
ATAAAATAATTTAATAAAATAAAATAAAATTCTTTTACAACAATTTAGCTACCTTCACATTAACGATGAAGCTATGGAATGTGACTTATTAATTTATTGATGCTATTTAGTTTCAATAGTTCGTTATAGCTTTTTTCTTTTTTTAAATCAGTATAGGAATAATATTAAAACTATAAAACAGAAAAAGGAAATGACCTACACAATTCAGTAGTGTAGATCAGACATTAAATTCATTTTGGAATATTTCAATTTCTTTTCCTTTGTTACAGAAGTAGAAAACAATTTTAATATTTTTTTTGAAAACTTAATCATTATTTATTTATTTTTTTAAAACAATTCAAAAAAAAATAAAAATCAAAGTAAAAATATTTTTATAAATCAAGATTTTATCACTTTTAGTTCAAAAATAAAACTGTTAATGTTTTGTTTTTGGAGTGACAACACCGTATATCATGAAATAATAGTATACAAACATCTATAATTTACTTGGCTTAACTATACTGAACTAACAACTAGAACTGAAAAAGGATTTTTTTTTTCTTTTTACTACCTAAGCCTGCAATTGTTACATTTCTGGAACATGTCAGAAAATGATTACTGAACTTAATTTTGTCAAATTGAACCACATTGAGACCAGAAAAAAAAAATTAAAAATATACAGGAATGGGGGCGGCGATTTAAGGCTAATGATGACCTTGTCTTTTCCTTGTATATTCCTTCGGACAACCGAAAACATATAATCAGAATTAGATCACTCGAGATATTACAAAACACTAAAAAGAATAACCAATCCAAAAAAGTCAAGGTAAATATCAAGGTTTAAGACGGGATGTGTACGTCATCGGCGGGCGGGCCAAATATCAACGATTTTAAAATGTTATTGACTTGTGTCTAAAATCGCTGTATAAGTTAGTATTACAATAAATATACGTTTATAATTACAACAACATCGTGTACTTTTAATAATGAAATTATTAATATGAGAATAAGGTGGGGTCAGTAAAGATACAAAAATAAGTAAACGTATTTATTTGTGCCCACGTTTCGACCTGGATTTAAGGCCTTCAACAGGACTGAAAAACAAAAGGAGATAATCACTTAAATCCCGAGAAAAAAAAATGAAATAATAACAAACAAACTAGGAAATATACATAAAAATCAATTAAGTAGATAGTAGTTAATACTAATAGAAGATAAAAAATATAATATTGGAGAGGTAAGAATTATATAAAGCAAATAAAAAAAAGTTAGTGATATAATAAATAAATCAGACAGTGTTCATGTAAATAAATAATTTATATCATATCATATTGAACATAATTATTGGTTATAAAATTATAACGCAATTATGTTATGTTTCTAAAGATATAAAAACAATTATTAATTAATTTCCATGAGATTTTTAATAACTTATTTTTATTATTTGGTTGGTGTAATTCTTACCTCTACAATTTAACATTTTTTATCTTCTATTAGTATCAACTACGATCTCATTAATTAATAGTAATAGCCTTCTTATAACCCTACTATTTTATTTTTATCATCTAAACAACCTAATAACCTTTTTTTCCAAAAAAAAAGTGAAACATCGTCAAAAATATTTGTTCTGTGAGAACAAAAACGTTTTACGAATTTTAAGTGAATTTAATTAGCTTTCATTTTAGTCCATAATAGAAAATTTAAGCTCAACGATTCACTTAAAAGTGGCTGAAAACAAAAAATATTGACAAGTCGATTTTAACAGAAAAAAATTGAATTTTTTTTTTTACATAAGACTGATAAAAAAAGTTAGTAAACAATGCAAGCAGGGTATATACAATACAAATAATTTATTCATATCACATACATTTTTAACAAATACAATTCATATTTCACACATTTTTAAAAATACATCATATACAATATTACAATTTAATAAATATTGGTAAATTAATAGTTTGTAATAGATTGTAGGAAAACGGTCAATAAAGGTGCAAAATAGTTTTAAAATAAGTTTTGCCCCACATTTCAGGGCTTCATCATGGCTAAACCCTGGACATTTCGAAGCAAAATAGTTGATTTGGTTACATATAAATAATTTTTTTTAAATTTTCGTTCATTTATTGACCATTACCGTGACTAAATTCCTTCAATTTTATTAATAACTATTAATTAGCAGCACTTGGACTGTTTTTGAGTACAATTATTTTTTGTCCTCTAAACAGATATAGCTGGAAAGTGCTTTTTTGTCAAATTTTGCTTGTCAATATTTTTAGTTATCCACCACTTTTAAGAAAACCGTTTAGCCTAAACACTCTTAGCAACACTAACATAAGATGAATTAATTTCTTAAAGTATATTTAAGTCCATATTCATTCAATGCGATATTACTTAAACGATTTTGTCCATCATATATAAGACACACAAGTACAAAGTATATATATGCAGAAAAACTAAAAATTTATCAAACATTTAAGAGTTCTTTATCTTTTAAACCAGTGGTGCGGTCCTGTAAAACGTATTGTGTTAAGATTTATTATTAGAATTACTTTATTAATTATATTTCCTGATATTCGAGTGCAAGCTGATAAGTTTAAAAAGTGACCCGAAATATGACGGGGAAAATTAAGGATCCTAATTTTCATATCTTTTATGAGTAGGGCATCCTTTTTCCTAAGTCGCGAGAAGATATAACCACAAATTTTGACTTATCCATAGTTATATGTTTATCGTCACCTGTTGAATTATCGTAATATTCCGTGAACAACAACAATAACCTTAAGTAAATTAACAACTTGAAAGCATAGAAAGAACAGCAGAATTATATGTAGAAAAGTTTAATAATAATAAGAAATATATGTACACAGAATGAAAAAGGAAAAAAAAAAGTATTCTTATCAATTAATAAAACAATTAAAACTTATAGATCGACTTAATCTTAACTTAAATGCTTAACCTTAATAATTATATTTACATTATTTTTCTCTTATCCAGGACATGCTGAAGAAACGTCACTGCACTATATCCACACTGTCTAGTGTTAATGACCGATCATTGAAGTAGAACACCATAATTTTGAAAAACAAAATATATAAGATGACATTTCTCATATGGTGCTATTTCGGTTCAAACAGTAATGCCAGGGGCCTTTAAATTAATGCCACTTCACATTGAACAATCGTAACGTGTTCCAAAAACAAACTGTCACCTTCACAAAACCAAAACCCTCTCGTCTGAACATACATGTTCAAAATCAAAATGTCGCCTACACCAAAAAACAAAACCCACTCGTCTAAAACATATTGCTCGTGTGTTTTTTTTCACCATGACAACCGCAACATCCCTTGTCTACGCAGATATCGCCAGTGTTTTTATTTCTTCATGGCAATGGTAATGATAATAGTTCAACTCTCGCCTTATTGGTCCACACACTTGGGTTGGGAACTACTGTTTTAAACCAACTAACGGCCAATAAAAACCTAGTTATAATAACTTAAAATTTTCAAAGATCTTTTTTTATTTTTTAAATCATTTAAGGAAAACACTTCTTGAAAGTAATAATATATTAAAAATCTGTTAGGTATTTTTTACAACTTCTGCTACGTTTTCAAACGTAATATGAAAAAGTTTTCACGTACATGTTTTGTGTACTAAAGAATATTTACAAAGCATAGGTAACGTTTTCAGGGTTGGTTGATAATATTATTCCACTTAACCCAGCCACACCCAGTCAAATTTTGCAATATTCTCTCCATTTTATGACCATATCACTGCTAAATCTGAAACACACCTTCGGAGACTTCCCGTGAACAAGCAGCGGGGCACAGTCCAACAACAAGCACTCCGGCCAGCGGCCAAGGTTGCCTTCTCCATCTATCATTTTCTCTTCGTGTTGTAACTGCTACGTGCATTTACGCAACGCGTTTCAGGCACGTCGCAGGTACCTGTACCTGTCCCCGCATTGCCGTCTTCCTAAATTATAGACCTGAGAAGTAGGTCTCCTAATAAGTGTTGTTGCTGTTATTTTTCCGGAGCTAGCAGATGCATTACGGTTAGGCCGAGTGTTTTGAGCGGATTCTCAGCCTTAATTGTCATGATGAAGTATGCTACATTCTTTTAGGCTTAGGAAATATATATTTCAGTAATTTTTATGTAATGATATCTCATTGTTTAAACCAGACGTAAAAAGTACTTATGTAAAGCTGAGAAGAGATGAAAATCAACATTATTTAGTGTTAATAAGAAATCCTTAGATCCATCTCGTGTTGAATGAAAACCATCATCGTTTATATACAAGTTATTCATTTATATCCAAATAATAATTAAGTTAAAATGTATAATATATATGGGATAATTATAAAAAATAAAATAAATTTCTACAAACTGGTACTTTGTAAGAAAGTAATATTGCTAGACCAATAGTTGTGCAAGGAGGTGATTTGGTCAGAATTATGCTCAGCCGTCAGTTGTTTTATAGTATGGTATAATATGTACAGAAACTTTGAGTATTTGGTTTTATCATTCATTAAAACTTTTTCAAAAATAATATAAAAACCTCTACAAACTCGAATGTCAACTAAAAAATAGAACACCAATGAATGCTAACTTCTCAATATAATATTTAATAATTCCTCAAGACCAACACGCAAAAAAAAGGCTATATAAAATATAATTTATCTACCATAAAAGCCTATCTTTTTATCAAAATTTGTTGACCATTTACAGGACCATAAAAAATGGATATGAAACAAAACTGATAATAATAAAAATTGTAATATTCAAAATATGATATAAGAAAAGCATTTGGTGTAAATGAAACTAAAATAAAAATAAATTTAAACTGCTATTCACAGTAATAGGTTTTGTGTTTTATAAATTAGTGAACCTATTTCAGAATTTTGATTTTAAAGAGGAAGGAAGATCTTCGAAAAATTGTAAGAAATCAGTAGGCAAGAAGAATACCTGTAATTGAATTATATATATATAATAGACAATCATTTTATAAAGAATAATATTTGTAGATAAAATTATAAATGAAATTTAAAGATATTATTTTGATAAGGAATCAAGAGCTTTTCAGATTTTTTTAAAAAATATTATGTTGATAAAGGACTAGCACGTGATATACTTTTTAAAAAAAATAATATTCAATTATTGTTTATGAAATTTACTCAAAAATAAAATAATTTCAAATCTAACCTTCACGGACTATGTGAATGTCACACTTTGATCACATTTTGATAACATATGTTGGTGGTTATATAGTGGCACATCTGGCAATTTTTTTTTCCTATTTGACGTACTCTGAATATCGTACTGTAGTGTTGGATTACTTCGTTACAGAACTACCAGCTTAAGGCAGTCTGTATTACTACCCCAGTATAGGGTACTGTTTCAATCATATATTAAAATCAATTTTTTTTTGGTTAGATGTCGCGCTCCATCAAAGAAGCGTATTCAAATTGTGTGTGCGAATTTTTTTTTATGAGTTTTTAAAATTCTAATTTATCTCTTTTCTCTGTAATAACGTTACATTTACACTCTTTTGATTAAAATTAAAAAAAAACTGTATTTCGAAAATTCGCCGCCTATGACAGAAACAAATAAAACTTAAATAAATTTATTTCAAAAAGGTAAAAATCTGATAGGAGAGATAAAATTTTGATAGGATTTAGTATTATTTTCAGAATAATAAAATCGACTTATTTTAGAGAAAAACGAATAATGGGTGATTTTTTATTGTCGTTATCATTGCACAATAGTTATTAAGATGGTCAGTTATAGTTTATACAAGTTTTTACCAATGTATAATATATATTCATATGTGTATTATAAATATATATGTGTGTGAGTGTGTGTATAAAAGTTTGGGATGCGTTCCCCCTTATACAATTCAGTTTTCTTTGCTACTATGTTTTACATTTTTGTAAAAATTAAACTGTAAGAAACAAACCCAAACCATTTGTTACATATTTCATTAGTTACATATATTTACTTTCTCTCATTTTTTTTTATTTCCATAATTTTTATTTTTAAATTATTAATAAACTAAAATATTCATATTTCTTTGCATTATTTAACTTTAAATTTTTATTTCCTTAATTATGTTATTTTACTTACTTATTTAATTACCTATATACATTTTATTTTCCACTTCTTTCGTTACTTTATTTTTATTTATATCATTCTGTACAGTTATTTACTATATGTCATTCTGTTTATATTTTCTTTTTGTATTCATTGATTATTATCTTGTTTTTTGTTCTTAGTCCTGATGAAGGCTAGAAACTCTGGCCGAAACGTTGGCATTATTAAATAAGTTTTTTCAACTTATTTGTATTATATACTGACCGTACCCCCAACCATCTTCTCCACATATGAATAATTGTTAATCATTGTAAGTTGATTAAATTAGTGTAACTCCATATGGTATAGACATATGTTATGGTAGATCTTCAATTTATACAATTTATTTCTGCGGTTAGTTGTTATTTTTTATTGAAATATGGAAACTTTTCCTACATTATTTTCCTTATGTTTTATAATTTTAAATTAATTTCCAAGTTGAAGAGCAGTTAATTGCATAAGTATTTTACGTATTTGGCAGAAGGGATAGGTGCACCATTTAAAACTATGTTCTAGGGAAGTATAAGTGATCATTTTCTGAAAATAATGGCTGTTTTTTTTTCTAATTTTAGACGTAATCCACATTTTTTAAGACAATAAGATTTTTCTTTTAAGTTTCTTTTAGTCTATTGTATCTATTCGATAACAATTGGAGTATAACCCTGTTTCATCAGCTAAGAGGTCAATATTAACATTTTCAATTCTAAAATTGTCATTTATAAATAAACTGAATAATATAGGACTTAGGCAAGGTCCTTGCGGGAGTTTAATAATGAATGGATAGTTGCCCTTAAGAGATAGGCTGAACCAGGATCTGCGAACGCTGAATCATGCTCTCGAGTCACCCATGACCCCAAAAGCTTTAAACCTTTACCAACATAACTTATTGGGTTTTCAGCTAGGCCTGTTCCAATAATTAACAATTTTATTTAATGAAAAAATTGTTATATAAAGAACGCGATTTTTTGAATGACTTGTATTAATTTTATAATTCTGACTAAATGTAATATAGTAAGTCAGATACTCTCTTTACGAAGTTGTGGTACATCGAGAATTCCGAATATTCTATCGGATGGAGAATAATAGCAAAAATAAATAATAAATATCAAGCTCCAAAACAATTTTGAGAGACGTGAGGAGAAGATAGTTGGGGGTGCGGTCAATGAAACACAAATAAGTATGACTAACTTATTTTAATGTG
>NW_027108484.1:954884-1024877 GCF_000696795.3 Halyomorpha halys
AACCATCTTCTCCTCATTTATCATCCACGGTCAACTATCTCTCATAATTTTGAGAGACTTTATTTTTTGGACTCAAGAAACTAAAAATGTGTATTTTCACATGTATGTAAACTGGGGTCTGAAGTTTTTTACTATATGAGTATATACTTTTGCTGTGAGTATATTTCCATAAAATTAACGCTCTCTCTCTCTACCATTTGTTTACTTTCAGTTTGCATATGATTTCAATTTCGTCCTTTGTAGCCCTGAAGATGGTAACAATGCGATCCAAAACGTCGGCATTCAATAAATATTTTTTTACAAATAAAATCAGGCTAAACGTAATTCCCCAATATAATTACATTAACCATCTATTTTAATATATTTATCATTTATTTCACTACGTATCGATACTATGCAAGCCATCTTTAAGTTTTTTTATTTTATTTTATTTAAATTAGGTTACCTTTTAAACCAGTTTGAAAAAAATAAAACTATATTTAATGCATATTGTATATACATACAATGTAGTACACGTCAAAAAAAGTAAAAATTTAAATTAAAAAACTTACAATTATAAAAGTTCGTCAAATACAGATAAAACGTGTAAAAGGTTAGTTATTAATCATCTATTACATATCTACTTAATTAAGTTTTATTTATGTAATTATTTCAATTTCGATTTTTATTTTTTTTTTACGTGTACTAACTGTGCGTATATACAAATTGCAGTGAGTACGGCTTTAATTTTATTATCTAACTAGTTAAAGATAATTTGTTAAGCCTAATTTGAATATAATTAATTATAATATAATAAAAAACCTGTAGAGGACAAGTATGATAGCAAAACGTAGTAAAATAAATGTTAAATAGATGAAATGAATGTTAATAATTATATTGGTGATTTATTTTTAGACTTTATTTGAAAATTGTTTCTTCACCAAAAACAATAGTACACTAATGGTAATGCACTATTTTTGTTTGTTAATCTTACCCATTAGTCAGATTATCTTTTGTTCTATTGCTTAGCAAACTGTTCAATATATATTAAAAATATTAAGAAATTTATTTTCTTTCATTCTAATTTAATTTTTATATCAGTTTATTTTTAAAAAATATATATGAATATATAAATTATATTATAATACCGTTTTTATTTATTTCTCTGTTTCTACTGATTTTCAAGCAAAAACCTCTTAAAATTTTTATGTTTTAGTTTTGAATAAGCCGGCCAAAATATATTTCACCAAATGAAGACAGCTGCATCAACTGATAAGACGCAATTTACAGTGACATAGCGAAGAATAATAAAAAAACAGACTGATTCAGAGATTGACGTGGGAAGTCCAGTAGGCACGCGCCTGACTTGGCCAATCAAGTGCCGTTACACCGCGGTGTACAGTTATCTTCATGTGAAGATGGCGGGTAGTCTACATTACATGTGTCCACCGTGGGAAGGTCAGGGTCGTCCATGAGAACTTAGGTATCATGTAATAGTGAAACTGCCTGTTGAATAGACAGTCAGTGAGAAGGTATGTAAAAAGCCGCAAGGAATAACATGACTTCGATTCAACAAAGAAAAAAAACTTCAGAATACTCAAAAATACTAATTTTAAAGTTGATAATATGGAACCTCATTTTAATTTGAAGTAAATATAGCTCTCCTATTGTTTTAAGATATAAATTTATTTTTATAGGAGATACCTAATATTCAGATACTTAATTAGGAGATACCTATCTTCATAAATGAGAGAGATATGGCCGTAAGAAACGGAAAGTCGGACGGTAATGACGAGTTCCGAGGATCATTGACCACTGACCTGTAACTTTAGTACCAAAAATCAACAGGCAAAACTTCTTTTCAGACTACAATATTAATACTGAACAAAAAGAAAACGTTCGGGCAAATGGTATAATACTCATATATATAATGTTGATCGGGATCAATATTGATCTTCCTCATGTTCGTGAAGACCGCGGTCACACAGAGATAAGTGCTCACGAGGTGGAAAGGTCAGACGGAGTAACCTTTAAAGATCATGGTTCGTCTTTCCCTTCTTCTGCGGTCCGATTCTAGGACTTTCAGTGGAACAAGAAACACTCTGGAAAATCATGGGAATCTACTTTGAAATAAAAGCTGTGATAAGGGATTCTATAAGATGATATATATCTCCATATACACGTACATACATGTTATATACCAATATTTTCGTAGTTTAATTAAATCTTACTAGTTAAAATTAAAATTATACTTTAAGAGTTGGCTAAGACACTAATAATATATGTCGACCGTTTTGAAAAATCTGCTTTATAAGGTCTATGTACCTTCAGGGTCATAAACGTTTTAAATTTTTCTTCTTTGAACAATTTTACATCAGAATCCACTGAAAGGAATCAATGAAGAATTACTTCTACATACTTGAGCAGAAATAGCCTATAGAATGTTACTTATCCTTAGCTCCCATATCAGATCATTTTAAGTATATAACGCTATCAAGTATACTTGAGTTCAAATACTGTATTTATACATATGTAATAAATAAATTATAAATATTGTATCATTTCATATTGTGAAAATGTACAAAACAGATACTGATAAAAACTAATTTCCGTATTTTTAATAAATCGATGATAGGCTTTCAATTGCTTGAACCTTCATATAATTTGTGCTTAGAAATTTCGTTTATTTAAATCTTTCAATTTCTAAACCATGTTAGGGGTCATAAATCTTGCAGTGTTTTGTATTTCAAAAATTTATGTTTAGATTTTGAAAAATAAGTGACAGTAGCTTTACTACCACGATAGGTAGTGCTACTGTAATACCACGACAATAAATGTTGTGGTGGTAATTTATATAGTAACCTGAACATAACATATGCTATCGTGGCTGTATAATGACACCAGATAAACGAACTTTAACCTGACAGTAGGTGAACTGCCGCAACATGTACTGTCAGGTATCACACTATACCTCGTGTGATATATACCTACATTGGTGTCATGGCAGCAACTATTAAATGGTTACAAAAAATAAAAATTTATTCAAATTGCAATTTTTATTTAAATAATTTATTCCGAGTAATTTTTTTAAATACAGATTCTTCTATAACAGTCTTCCATTAAAGCTATCAGAAAATTCTTTCATACTTCAATATATTACTATAAAATCATGACACTATCATAAGGTAGAACAATTAATTATAAACCTGAGTAGAAACGACTAACACTCATGACAATAAAAGCCGACCATTCATGAACAAGAGACAACACCTATAAGTATGCAGATGAGGAGGTCAGTAGGGCATCGAGATTCCTTTCTTCTTTTAAACAAGGACCATTCTTTGGAATAACACACGTTCCTTTAAGTTTTTGTAAAGTCTAAGAAATACATCATTTTAAATTTATTATATACTATACTCTTATACTGGAAAGGCTAAATTTTATAATGTAAATTTTTTGTGATATGGACTTTCCAAAAGTTTTTTAATTAAATAAGCTTCAATATTTTCTTTTTTTAAATGAAACATTGACGTTTCCGAATTCTACTCCGTTTTCAGTAATTCATTCAGTTATCGTTTTTCATTGTTTCCATAAACGTTTCTTTTAGAACTTTTTTTCCCACTACTTATATGGTATTAATTGTTTTCTATATCATATCTAATAATAAGATTGACATTGTAAAATTGAACTTTTATGGTATAGGATTGCATCATATAACACGAATGATTGTATTTTATAGGAAGATAGTCCGGGTGACGGTCAATAAATGTATCAAAATAGTAAAATAAAACTATTGTTAACCAACGATTCGCCCCACATTGCCGGGCTTCGTCAGGGTTAATAGAAAAAATAAGAAACAAAAATTATAGAATTGACAGAGCATTAAAATAAAAAAACATTTCAAAACTATTGTTATGTTTATAAAGTATATAAAAAAGTAATAATAATATAAGAAAATATACATTTAGGTGGAGAAGAAACTAGTTACTAATAAATACAAACAGGTGTAATAAAGTTCTAAATACATATCTAGACTAATAAATTGTAGAAGAATACTCGTTAGAAATAATTATAAATATGGTAAAGAGGTGGGTGTAGAAGGTAAAACAGAAGGTGAAGTAAATATGGCATAGGTGAGGTATAGTAATATGTAAAAGAGAGATATAAGAAAATTAGTAAAAATAACCAATAAACATATGGAGAAGTACCTGTCAGATTGAAACGGAAATGACGATTGAGGAACGGAAAGCCAGGTAGAAAATTTCCCCACTTCTTTCGCTAACCCTTAAGAAGGGTAAGATTTTTTTTATGATGTATAGATAGATAAAAGGACAGAAACATCTAATCTTTTATCTAATATTACTACAATAGGTAGCTATATGCGATAAATGTGGAAATAAATGCATAAGATATTACATACAGTACATATACAATAGTTTCCAACAATTATAATTTATTATTAATAAAATATAAAAATTAAGAAAAACTTTTATTTAAATTAAGTGATTCGTATTTTTCTTATAAAAGTCTAATCTATCATATTTTTTAATAAGTGTAAACTGCTTTTAAACCAATCATTCTTTACATTAGCATGATGTTTTATACTTAAGATAGTTAAAATAATTTAAACAATTGCAGTAATGATCTGCAAATATTTTAAGGGTTTTCATGAACTGAATTATATTATACACTTTTATGCGTTGCACAAATAATGATTTGAATCCTGTTAACTCCAGGACATTACAGCCTATTTTTTACAAGTATTTTATGATTCTACATAAATTATTGTGTACAATAATTGACACATGTCCAACTATCTTCGTCATATGGGCATCGAAAGCTGAATAAAATAATAAAACATTTTGAAACTGCTTTATTTTATATCACGAGTTGGGAAAAGACAAATACCTTTGTTTTATAGAGAAGGTTAAATTTAAAAAATAAAATAAAATATCCATTTTTATCTATGAGTTAAATATAGAAAAATGTTTATTTAAATAAATTTTTCTTTTCCATGATATAAACAGGTATAATATAATTTCAGAAGGTTTTTTCACGGTGTGAAGTATATTTAAATCACATTTTAAAGATTAATAAAAAAAAAAACAATAATTTAGAAACTTATGAACCGGTTCAAGCTAGATTCAGAACGTCATAAAATAATGCGATTTACTTACTTTAACTGATTTGTTTTAATTTGGTTTAAAACCAATTTTATTTATGTATTCTCAAAAATCTTCTTAAAACCCCCTGAGCTTAAAACCGAAACGTTATTTATTATTGTTAGAAACTCATATATCCAGACTGGTACAAAATCATGTTTTACTTTTACATTTATCTTCATTGTTTATTACATCTCACATTTGTTTTGAAAGTAGATTAAAAAAAATATATAAACGTTAGTAATTTTTAACTTTTATATGCTTGCTTCAATCTAGTTTAGAAAAAAATATATAAATAAATAAAACAAGCCGATGTCATTTTTTCTAATCCGAGATGTAGAATAAAGGAGTTTCCGTGTGTTATGCTATATTGTTTTAAGTTGGATGTACCGGATATTTAACTATTAGAAATGTGTTGAATTTTTAGGATAACTAAAAAAAATTAACAAAATCGTTAAGGTAAAAATTGACCTGAGTGTAGGGAAGGTTAAAAATATTGTTGAGATAAGTTTTTAACAAAGAAGGTGACTGTGATAAATAATTTTAATTTTAATGTGTTAGGACTAAATCTGGACAAACGACTGACATGGAATCCTCATACAAGACTGAAAAGACAGGAAACTGCTCGTCGATTCCGACTATTACAACATTTACTAGACAAACGGTCTAAATTGCCAATCCATTACAAAAGAATGATCTACATGACTATTATAAGGCCTATTTGGACATACGGAGTTGAGCTATGGGGCTCCACTAAACCATCTAATTCCTCTCGAATCCAATCCTTACAGTCCAAAATCCTTCGTAAAATCCTTAATGCTCCTTACTTTGTCACAAATCAAATCATCCATCAGGACCTCAATGTCCCCTATGTTGCCGATTTGGCCAGAACCAGATACCAATCCTTAAATAATAAACTTCCCAACCACCAAAACCAACTCGTTTCTAACCTGGCTTCTCCTTCACTACCTAATAATCCTCCTAGACGTCTGAAAAGAAAATGGTCTCGAGATCTTCTCCTTTAGAAATGTTTTTGGAGTTCTATCAATGGGTAGATTCTCTACATGTTTTTTTCATGTCATAATATCACTTACATCAAATTTACTTGATGTGTATATATGTATACAGTTATAAATATCAATAAATAAATTATTAAAAAAAAAAAATTAATGTGAAAATTGACTAATTAGGTAATGTTTTAATGTCTCATAGAGTAATTTGTTGGATTGACCTGGGCACAATAGCATGTATGAAGTTGTTTTTTAAATTATTTAGTTCTAAAATTGTATTAAGGTATGATGAATTATAAATAATATTGTTATTTGTTTGGAATTGTTGAAGATCATTTGTGTAATAAAAGCTGTTTGTAATAGATTGTACCTGAGGATGGTCGAATTAGCCGAAACGTCGGAGATATAAATATAATAAAAATGTTTTGAGACTAAAATAGATAAAATTTTATTTATTTAAACAATATTAATAAGTCTGAAGAAAGTGTTAAGATTATAAATAGTTTCAGTGTGTTATATTATATTTTTTTAAGCTGGATGTACCGGACGAAACTATTAGAAATGTGTTTTTTCAAATGTAGGATAACTAAAAAAAAAAATTGAACAAAATCGGTAAAGATACACTGTGTACTCCCATTTTTATTGGGGAATCGAAACTCCATAGGCCCAATAGCCTCTATTTTTTGTAACTGAGACGATCTCTTTTTTTTTTTTTTTCCTCATGTTAACTTTCTTTTTCCTAGCTTCATAACTTGCCATGAGTCGTAACTAAGACCTCTTAGGCTCACATCTGTTACTTTTAATTAGTGATTTTATAGCTGTGTAATTTATAGAAACGTATAGAAATTGAAGTTAACTATCGGCATCCCTACAATAAAATATAAACTAGGTAACTTTCTAACAATCCTAATCATTGGAACCTAAATACAGTCTGCTAGTGAGATTTTTTCTATGGCTCATCTATCTCTTATCCTGAAGATATTTATTTATTTACCATTAGAGAGATTTTGGTGCAGTAAAAACACAAAAAAGTGAAATAAAAATGTGCAAAATCGTGCTGTTTCAACTTCTTAAAACTACCTCAATTTTAAGTTTTAGAAAAAATATGCAAGGCCATTATGAAGAAAGAATTAATTAAAATATTCTTCTAAGCGAATTCCCGCTTTAGAATTCTCCTAAAATCTCATTCTGGCGCTTTGGCTTTCCATTTTGTATTTATAATAAATAAAAAAACTAACAAATAATAAATTTATGTAAAAAAACTTTAAATAAAAATGTACATGTTTATTCATAATGATCAGACAAATCCATCTTTTGTTTTATTTTTATTGAAAATAATATACATAGATAATATAATGATATAAAAAATTGAAATTCTCAATAGTTACAATGAAGTTAGATAGAAGAATAATGTGCAAGAGGCGAAGTGGGAATCTAAATTAAAAACAATAACATTAAACGTTCCCAATTAGTAGCCTATTCTAGAGAGTCTTTTTCATAGTTACCTAGTTACCTGAAACTACTGGTTAATACTATTTCAAGAATATTCGTCACTTGTGTTTATTTGTTCTTTTTTTTTTTTTTTTTTTAATGAATTCGATTCTTCATATGTTAATCAATTGCATTACTTAAAATTTGCCAATTTTAAGCTATAAATTAAATACAGAAAAAATAAAAAATTAATTATTATTGACACACATACACTTATATGTTTATAATATGAGAAATTTACTTCAAGAATTAAATTTTATGCAACAGAAATCAACATTTTTCTAATAAAAGAGTGAAACGTGTAATTCCCTCAGAAAAAACTCAAATTGTACAAAATTATGGAAAACTCGATTACCCCTGAGATAGATTATTTCAATAAGGATAAAACCTAAGTGGTGTTAAAGACTATTCAATTGTAAATTTAATGAAAATTGTTAAATCTATTTTTTAAAAAAACTTGTAAAATTGATTCTTTAAAGTGACGCTGAAAGTTGCTGTAAAATAGCAGGCGTAGACATGCCCTAAATATGTGATTTCATTAAATATCAATTATTCAATTTCGATTTTAATTTTCACAGTTCACACACAGATAAGTTTGTGGTTATTTGCAGTCAGTGAATCCCATAAGGAGTATTTCTGTTGAAAACCGGAATTCGAAAAATTGTGTTTGTATATTTCATATATATGGTTAGTGAAAGCAAAAACACCAGCGGGCAGCATTGAGTAGCTGTAAAATATACGGAAAAATAAATCAACCTATATTTATGTATGTTGATTAAGGTTAGGTTAATTAGAAGTTAGTTGGGTGACACCAAAAAGTTAAGGTTAGGTTAATTAGAAGTTAGTTGGGTGACACCAAAAAGTTAAGGTTAGGTTAATTAGAAGTTAGCTGGGTGACACCAAAAAGTTAAGGTTAGGTTAATTAGAAGTTAGTTGGTTAAAGTCCTCTTCAAAAATAATTCAACGGGAAGTAGACTTTTAATGAATGAAAGTTTACTTTGAACGTCCTATTCATTTAGATACAGGAAACACTCCTACTGCCTCCTTATTTAAATAGAAATTGAAACTTAACAACTGTTAAATATATTCAAAGGAGAAATTTCCTGGATTTAACTATGAAAAACCGTTTATGTAACCGGTTCCAGCTTCCTTCGGAAAACATATCCATGCCATAACGAGACGTAATTAAATATTTTCCGCTCTCGTGGGCCGATAGGAAACGCATATCAACGAGTTCAAGGATCTTAGTGAATAAGCTTAGATGAATCTCGGGATAATACGGAAGGAAGTGGTCCACTTTCACAAATGTCCAGAATCTCTCCTTAAGTTCGTTTCCGAAAAATCGACCTGACCATTCCTACAGCCCCAAGGAGTCTGTAGAACACAGGTCATCAAGTCCTGGGACTGGAGCCGTTCAAGATCCTCCAGGGATATTATCCAGGCCGTGACTGGAGGGTCCTTATCTCATTTCGGCTTTGATTGAGCCGTGGTTCCAGCAGTGCTCTGTCCAAAGATTGAATCGTGAAGATATCAAGATGAGTAGGTCAGTAGGTCTTGCAAGCTGCAAACTGTCCAATGACAAGGTTACTGATAGTTGGCAACAAGTATTATAGTTAAGAAGTGATGGCACAAAAGTTAAGCTATTTAACTTTATTTTATACTTATTTAATTATTAGTTATAGTTAATTTTTTTATATAAGTTTTAATTAATTACTTTATAATTAGTTATTAATTACTTTTATACTCTTGGGGTAAATACTATCAAAGTTTTATTACTGCCAAAAGTTAGCCAAGTTACATTATTTTTTTCACTCATATAATAATAATAAATGCTAGGTGAATCTGAAATTTTCGGGTTACCTGTCTACATATGTCTGTCCAGTGATACCCGTCCCAACCCAAATCAACCAACCAGATCAGTCTGACGCAATCCTCCCACATAAGCTCGGTCTACTAAGCTTTGATCTGTTCGTTTCTAAGCCCCATCACACGAGCTTACTAAGCCCCACCATACACGCCCATCTTAAAGCTATAACCTGAATTATATTTAACGGGTACAGTTGCCTAAATTTGGCGTTGTGTAGTCTTTT
Organism: Halyomorpha halys; assembly: GCF_000696795.3. Lineage (NCBI taxonomy): Eukaryota > Metazoa > Arthropoda > Insecta > Hemiptera > Pentatomidae > Halyomorpha > Halyomorpha halys. The sequence goes on from NW_027108484.1 coordinate 964,617, forward strand.
GCGTATATTTTACATAATACTTTATTTTCAGAATCCGTAAGAAGCTGTTGTTTCCTTAGTCTATGGAGACGCTCTTTCTCGCGTCCGTAAAGGATAGTAGAAAGAATAATAGTTTTGTAAATTTTAAGTTTCTTGACCGAAAGTGAACTGAGTAATTTTGAAATGGTGAAAAAAAAAAGTGTACCTTATCTTCATTTCCTCCATAATTTATTAAGTTATCTTGGACCCTGAGTACTTAAACCTCTACCTGTTAAAATATATTTCCTCCTGTATCTATTTCACCGAAACTACTTCCGTTTCTACTACTGACCATATATTTTGATTTATCCATATTTGTTTCAAGATTCTCCATTTTATTAACATAGTTGTATTTAGTTTTATAGTTTCCCAAATCACCAGTATATCCAAGCACAATTTGCTACCTAAAGTTATACCCATTTCGGAGTGCATTACATTTCGAAAAATGTATTCCAGTGATAAATTAAATAAGATAGGTGATAGAGAATCGCGACCAAACCTCATGCTTTTCAGAATAATGATTACCGACTTGAACTTCATTAAACGTTTCGGGCATGGACATCCGTACTAGATTTACTTCTTTCGTAACACTGTTTAATCAAAATATTGCACAGCTTCTGGTAGTTTAATCATATTTACAAGTTACAAAACTATTAGCTTCCACCTTAAGTATAGCAACAATACATCCCTGTTTCGGTCCTATACTCACTAGTCTAAACATATTGGCCCCATTCATCTGTATGCTAAGTTTCTCATTGACTTTATCGCCTTTAATAATCATAATCATGATGATTATCATTATCTCTACTAAAATAAATCTTTCATTACGATGATTCAAAATCATTAATTACAGTTCTCTAAATATATAGTAACAATAATTTGTAAAATTCGCGCCGCAAAACATTCACTTAGAGTGGGCGAAAATTTAAAAAAATAAATTCTTATTTTTCTGTTGCTCCAACAAATTGTATATACGGGTTTCTAGAGGTCGAACAGATTCGCTACCTTGGATTACATTTGGACAAACGACTAACATTGAATCCTCACACAAGACTGAAAAGCCAGGAAACTGCACGTCGATTTCAACTATTATAGCACTTACTGAAACTTCCAATTCATTACAACAGACTGATCTCCATAGTAAGGTCAAACTGGACGTACGGAGTTATTTTTTGGGGCTCCAATAAACCTTCGAATTCCTCCTGTATCCAATCCTTACTAAAATCCTCGATACTCTTTACTGTATCCCAAAAAAAAAAAATACATAAAGACCTTAATGTTCCATATGTAACTGATCTAGCCCGAACCAGATATCACTCCTTCCATTATAAACTCCCTAACAATCCGAACCCAATAGTTTCTAAACCTTGCTTCCTCTTCTATTCCTGACAATCCTCCGAGGCGCCTGAAAAGAAGATGGCACGAGACCTGCTAATGTGAATCTTTATTAGAGAGCTACCAATGGGTAGTTTCTCTACACGCCTGTGTGACTCCATAATAACATACATCAAATTTACTAAATGTATAATTATGTACAATTGTAAATTCCATTAAAGATAAAAAAAAGAAAAAGAAAAAAAGAGTTCCTCGAGATATGAATAACGGATATATACAATGTTTCTGCCAAGAATACAACAGTTTAGCGAAATACAACTAAACGGCGTATTACAATTGGAGTTGGGAGAGATAGGGCACACACGGTTCTCTCCGATTTTCCAGTCCCTTAACTGCTGTCCTATTTCTCCATTTTCTCCTTAAGATAATTTCATAATTATTTATTCTTTCAAAGTTGACATTTATATATTCTTTAGTATTCTTAGCCAATTAAAATGGTCGGTCATTTAAAACAAAATTAAAGGTATTTTAGAAAAAGGTTTTTTGAAAATTCGACATTTAAGCACTGATAAACTATTTCGATGAGGATAACACCTAGTAATTATTAAAAATCATTTTATTGCACATGGATATACCGAGTTTAATCAAAATTACTGAAATGTAAATTTTCGATACCGTGTATGTAACCGATCTATATTCCAAACTAAAACCAGAAACAACTGCTCTCATATTTGAAACAATTCTCAGGCTACTGCTGATGGACGGCTGTGAACTCTGAGGAGCGGCATCCTTCACGAAAAAGAAAAAACTAGAATCTTTTCAAAATAAAGTCCTAAGAATCGCAGTTAATGCTCCATGGTTCATAAGAAATAGCCAATTACAGATGGAGTCAATAGAGGATTACATCAAAAAACGGTTCATGAAGTTCCACTCCCAGTTGCTGACAGTTAAAAGTGCTGTGACCTACAACCTGGGAACCCAGCCTTAACCCGAAGACTAAAGCCCGTACTGCTGCAGGACATTCTTTTATAAATTTTAATAAATATAAAATTAATTCATAGTCACACTACCTTTATTTTACTTTTTATGATTACTCATTTTATTTATTCATTATTATTATTTTTTATTATTTTTATTTTTCTATTTTCTTCTCTCGTCCCTTTTTCAAATTAACTTGTTTCTTTTTACTATTAGAGGACAATTGTTTGTTTTATTTAACTGTACCAATATCATTATTTTTTGTTATTAACTTTACTTTCCTCTTTTATTAAAAAGCATTGTTCTTATATATTATTTTTTCTTCTTTTAATAATAACATTGTTTATAGTTAGAGGTGTCTTTTGTACAAGACTATACCCCCCATAATTAACTGTTAAAAAATATATGTATATATATAATATAACAGTTATATCAATCATGTAATTCTTCTAAGGCCCACCAGGCCGATCTGGTATAAAATAAAATAAATAAAAAACAAATAACCAACTTATCAACACCTCAGTCTTTGATAAACTGGCCAAGGGATGAGGATGTGGCCATAACAATTTGCAGGATGCTACTGAGGCTGAACCCAATGAAAACTATTATATGTATAAACTGCATTATATGTTTAACATGTAATTTTATCTTCACTATGTAACGTTAATAAAATTAGGAACTTTCAAATAATACATATATAAATGGCGGTTAGGTTTTCTGGATCAGCATAAAAAAGCTGATTTATTCAAATTGATTACTCATCAAATACTAATTGCAAAATATAATTTGTTTAATATTATTAATATAATTGAGAGTGTAGCATCCCCAAACCAGAGCTTGGTCAAAATTAGTAATAAAAAAACTAAATTTTCATGCAATGGTTATTTATTAATGAGCCATGAATAACTCAAACATCATATCATTGATTTTATCAACAACCGATAGTCTATATAAGCCTTGTTCCAATGCGAATATAGATTATCATCAAATATTATTTATTAGTCAATAAATATAATAATTAATAAATAATGTCTCCTGCCTCAGCTCTGAACCCGAAAAAAATAAAGATTATAATAATAATAATAATTCATTAATTTTCTTAAATTGTTGAGGTGAAAAACTTTCAAAATGAATATAACCTATTCTATATTTTGCATTGTACATCGCTTTGGGACAATTGTTGCATACCATGCACCTTTACAATCACTTATTATCAACAATTTTTATCTATGTAATGTATGTATATTTAAAATTCTTGTAATCATATTTACCAAATAGTTGGCATATTTCCAATTTCCCAATTGAAATAACGTCACCTATATAATCATATTTTAAATTTTTTTACAATACATTATTTAATTTATTGCCTTTCATTTGTGCATTCATCTATCTCTGTAGCACAAACCAATGCTCTATATTAGACATTACCTCTTTGGACCATATCAACATGTCCAATATGTTATTTTACTACCTCCCTATTGATATGACCAATTTTAATCTATTGTGTAATTTAAGTTAAACTTTATAATTTTTTATGATTGTACCATTTCATTCTCACATATTTTCCCTAATGGCATAATGTGTATTTTTAAATGTTTTGTGTTTTATAGGTTACCGCGCCTTTAATATTTTTGGTTACATGAATTGCTCCTAGAAACCTTCTGCTTTTAGTGTTTTGTGTCATGTCTATTACAGTAGTAGGATTTTTGAAGTTAAAATTATGGTTTAACGTTATGCTATGGTGAGCCATTTATATTTTTGACATTTTTATAGTTTGTGATATATTGCTCGATCCTGGTTTCTAGTTTTTTGGATGTCTCTCCAATATATATTTTACACAATCTAGCTTATATACAGCATATAACTTTTCCATATTATTTATTTTGTCCTTCATGTTAGACACTTGGGATTGGACCATATTGTTATTGTACATGCCAGTACATAATATTTTTATGATGATATTAGTTAGGCCTGGTATGTATTGTAGTTTAAATTTTTTTTTATTATTATCATTGTTTGATGTTCCTTGTGAAATTCAATGATTTTTTTCTTATTAGGTGTTTTTGCTGTTTTACTTTCCTTTTTTGGTTTGACTTTTTTTATTTCTCTCAATGTTCTATTTCTATATTGTTTTTAGTTATCCGATTGTTGTTAATTTTGTTGTACCATATTCTATTGATCAATCTTTTTGAGGTAAAAATTTTCTATTAACATCGTGAATACTTCCGTACGGCCAAAGAAATACCCCCACTGTATATTCGGGTTTTAGGATTCAAAATTAATACTTCGACGTTAGAGGTAGTAGGGGCATTTCATTCCTCTCATCACAATAATTCGAGAATTCGAAAAGTTGGGAAATTTTAAATTTGTGAGCTTAGTTCTGCGTTAATTGTGGGAAAATTATTCAATGATTTACATAAAGAAGATCAAAAGGACATTTTTGAACCAATATATATTTCTGGAAATATTAATTGTGCAGTAAATATTAAGTCATATTAAAAAAAACTTAAGCCACAACTGTTCAAAACTACTGAGTATAATTAAAATGTAATTGTTTGATCAACTTTCTCGTTCTATGAATCATTTACAGCGAATCAATACGATGAGCTCTTGTCGGCGAAAGTACTTGATAATACACCTAGAATGCCAAGAGTGAAAAGTTACCGCCTTGCTATGGAAGCTAACAACCCAGCAATGGCATTTGCGGCAGAATAGTTTTCTGATCCCATGAGGAGTTAACTTAATGTCAACAGCACAGGTTGCTCAAGAGTGACATGTGCTTTCTAAAAGGTGATATATAGCCAAGTTTTGGTGATATTATGTTATAAAGGATTGATTTAGGGGGTATTCTATCATTTTTTTATTAAGGGATTTTCTTCAATTTACTTACGGTGTTGCACAATCCGAAAATTAAATTTCTTAGTTATACGTAATAAAAACAAAGATTTAATATGAAATATAGATTTAACAATGTGTTCAAAAGTTATTGTTCAGGAAGAATATTTATGACATGTCCTCGATTCAAAGTAACATTGCTTAGGCAAGAGATAGTTTATGTATAGCGTCCTCTCACAAGGATTTCTCCTACCTACGACAGAGCAACAATGCGGATATGTTCTCATTAGAATAAAAAATGGATAATTACTGACAACTAGATCACTAGAGTGATATTAAGGATAGGCTTCGCATTTCATTTTAATCTCATTCCATACATTATTTGTTTATGGCTTATGGTGGTATAAAAGAATAATTTGATCGAGTACTCATTGTTATCTTTTCAATACATGTTTGGAATAAAACAGTTGCATATAGACTTCTATAAAACAGGTTCTCTGAAATATTATATTTAATATTCTATATAATTGTACAAATAAATAAATGAAATAAATAATGTATCTGTGGCAGGACTTCACATTCTATCATGTTCGTCATGTGAAATCTAACCCTTGATATTAATTAATTAATTAGAAACAAGAATTGTTTATTGGTTAGTTGTGTTTATTATTGTTAGGTGAATTATTTATAACTTTTTATGTACTCTGAAATCAAAAAAGTTTTTCTTCTTTTACGTATGTTCGAACATCAGAAAATCTTTATCGTGCATCAAAGTATCAGTCAATAAGATATAAGCCAATTTTTAATACGAATAATAGTATTACGCCTCAATCTGGTTTATTTTTATTTTTTTTCGTATCATGATCAGTGACATATCATCAGTAATAATGATAAGTAATGCTTGAGCAATCTCATTTTTAACTGTTTGTAGTTAAAATAAGTAATAGTTTTATTATCTTACAAATTTCAGCAGTATTTTTTATTTTATAATTATGAGAGATAGTTGACCGTGGATGACGTACGAGGAGAAGATGGTTGGGGTGCGGTCAAAGTGAAACACAAATAAGTTGCTGTAACCTATTTAATTGTGCCAACGTTTCGGTCACAGTTTTTAGCCTTTATCAGGGCTAAGAACAGAACAGGAAAACAACCACAGTAAGTACAGAAAATAAAAAAGAAAGTATAAACAGAATAACCTAAAATGAATAATTTTACAAAATAGAATTAATAAAATGAACTGATGAGAGAAGCCGAGAATAAAATGGATACATAGGTAATTAAAAAGCGGGTAAAATAACATAATTAAAGAAATTAAATAAAAATGAAGTTATATAATGCAAAGAAGTATGAACTTATTAGTTATTAATAATTTAAAAGTTGAAATATGGAAAAAAAAAGAAAATCGAGAGGAAGAAAATATACGTAACAATAATAATTGATAAAGAGGCAAAATATAAGTAAAGTATACCATAAGAAATGAATAGAAAAAAAATATATATATATTTTTGAAAACACCAATAATAATATAGTGAACATAACTTATAACGTGGGTAAGGAAAATGGATAAAAGTGGTGAAAAGAAGTGGTGGTAAAATAAAAAAAAGAATAAAACAAATCTGTTAGCTTGAAAATCAAACGCTTAATGGATAATGCACCAATAACGGCCAAACTCTGAATTAAAAAAGCCGTAACAAGAATGACTAAGTGTTTTTTAAGAGGAAAAGTTTCGAGAGGGTAAAAAATAAAAAATAAAAAGTAGAAAAAATTTAGAGGAAGAAAGCGTGTGAGAGGGTGACGACAAATGGTTTTTGGAAGAGTTCATGGTTTTTATTTTATAATTCAGTTCTTTGAAAGGAAAGAAAATAGTTTTATTTTATGTAATAACATAAACATACATTGCTTAGTTCGCTGTTATTATAGTTGATAGTGCTAAGGATTAACGGCGATAACTGATACCCCACTTGCCGAGCTGAGTTTACCGAGGAATGGAGTTTGGTAGAGGCGTGATAATATTTGTTGACAGACATCAACTGATAATTTGGCCATCGAATTCGCTCCCTGTACTCACGGTGAAGAACCAACACATACCGAGGTATACCTTGTTTTTTCAGCTATAAAGCTTTGTTCGTTAGGGCTTTAAGACGTTAATCTCAATGGTCATAAACGTCCATTCGAAATATTTTATTTTGATATTTCAACATTTTTATTATTATTATCATATTTTAGCTTTATAATTATTTTATTTTATTTTCATCCCAAGATTCAGATTTTTTTTTAAACTTGAGGTAATTAATTATTTTTGTTAACATTTTTAATTATTTAGTATTGTTCCTTATATTCTTTCTTCGGTTTTGAGGATTCTTCTTCCTAAAGAATATCAACACAAACTAATTTCTTTGTTTTTACTTGAATTAATTATTCTTGCACTTTTACATTTATTTTGTATGCGGTGTGACATTTACAAATTAACATAACCTTACATAAATAGCATCTGTATAATCAACATCAAAATACTGTAAACTGTTTACAACTAAATTATTACTGAATTCACAATTTTAATGTGATATTTAAACGTGTTTAGATTTTGAGTTTAAACCTTGTTTAATAGGTTATGTGTTCTTAAAAAAGTCAATACAAATTTTATATTTTTTTTGTCATCATTAAGAGCTACTGATACACCTGGCCCTACTCACAATCTACTTAAATCCGTGATAAAGAAATGGCATCCTTGAAAGTTGTGGCCCATTTTAAGTGTACTATTACAATATTGACAATTTGGCAGTGGCTACTTATTGGTCAGATATAAATTAGTTATAATTGTATGACAGCAATCTCGCTATTGAGATCTTCTTCCTGCCATTTGATGTAATCCATATTTTCGTAGTTTTTTAAAGAGTTTTTAATTTGATTGGTGGACTCCCTCATGGATTCCCAACTATATGAGATTTCATTTTTCAGTGGAAGACTTATGTCTTGGAGTGCAGGAATGGCCGCGCCATGACCACGCAGAGCAACTGCTTGTTTGGCTGCATCTGCTAACTCGTTTCCCACGTCACGTGGCATCCATATAAAGTAAACTATTAAATTAGCTATTAACAATGAAACTATAAAGTAAGCTATTAAGGCTTATTAAAAGAATTCCTTGCAATAATTATAAAGTAAACTTCTTATAAAGAACATTAATGCAAGATTAGATGTTTGATAACTAAAAGGAAAAAAAAAACAATATTTTTAAATAGATTATTAAAGTGTATAAGGTTTTAACAATATGAATTATTTTTTATTTTTGTTCCGAGACCTCCATGGAGGACCTGGACCTGACCCTAGAGTGGGAATGTCAAGATTCATTTGACCATAGTGAAATGAATTTTGACTAACTTAGGTTGTTATCAAGCCCACAACCTTCTAATCTAATCACTCTGGAAACTTCACTACTCAACTATCGGGTCATCTGTTTTAACATTAGTACCGTCTGTTTTTAAAAGGAGAATTTATTTTATTTTAGTTAATTGTAATTTAGGTTAATTTTAAATTGATGTTAATTTAACTTGTTCCCCCTTTTCTAGCAATAATTTTTATTTCTATTTTTAAAAAAATTAAAATTATTCGTTTTATTTTTAAAAATTTTCTTTTTCTTATTTTGGAATCTTCCTTAAACATTTTTGTTTATTTCTTTTCTTTTTTTTTCCCTTAACGCTGTTTTGAAGCGCTCAAATGTCCGGCGTTATTTGATACGGGGTCAGAGACCTGTTTGTTTTTTATAACATAGCTGGCCCCAACAAGTAAAGTACACTACTATTTGTATACCTCATATATACTTAGTAAGTTACCTAAATAAAAGATTTAAAATTTGCAATGGCTGAATAAAATAAGATACGGATTGCTTTATAGCTTATATAGGCAGCTACTACAGACCTACTGAGAAGTGGGTCGAAAATTGACGAAGAGTACGGTGTGTGGGTGTCTAACGGTGATCGGGGAAAGTAAACCGCTACGAAATTCTTTCACGGGATAAAAAAAAAAGAAAAAAAATATTTTCAAGTTATAAGATCGAGATCATTGATATCCCTATCTTGAAAGTTATTTTAGAATTTAGACTCTTAAAGATGTAAACAACTTATTGGTCACTCTGGTTTAACAAAAATATTTCCTCTATTATTTAAAAAAAAAAACATAAATGCATATTACTATATTTAATACAATATATATGCAAGATTATATAACAAATTCATGATAATTATAAGGTTAATTAATCAGTTGCTATTATAATATTTCATTCTAATATTATTGTGTCAATATAGGAACTGTCCAGTTTCTCCCCAAAGTCCATTTCCCAATTTTTCCAGATGAGATATTTTTACAAAATTTGGATAGAGATGTTAACATTTACACCAGAAAAATTTTTGGATGGAAAATGTGTTTGTTTTTTTTTAAATTTATTTATGCCTAAAATACGAGATTTTGCAGTTTTTTATAATATTATAATATCGAATATTATAATAACAATGCTGGAACGCAATTAATTTTGTATATTAAGAAAAGGAGAAATGTTTTTGATTTTGAGAGTAAAGAAAGTTTTACGCCATCCGTATCTTAGGTGGTTGATTGAGGTGCAGGTTTTAGTAGCCTGAGAACTGCGCCGGTACGAATTCAGCCTCCAACATGGTTAGAAAAGGTTGGTCACCTCTAGAGAACCCCCCCCCCCCTGTATGTCAGAAATAACCAGGAAAGGGGTGATCAAAAATAAAAAAAAAAAAAAGATCACCAAAAATTTAAAATTGGACTTGTCAGTAGCTGAGGGAGTAGAGGGATAGGTCTCGAAAGTACAGCGGCTCCGGTTTTAATCCGGACGGGGTGTTGGACTTTCATTTCTGTGGTGGTCCATATAAATAAAAATCAAACCCTCCCAGATCGGATTCGAACCAACACCATTCATTCAACACTGATTCAACCTCCCTCATTCACTTATATAGTAATATATTTTGTTCAATACCTTATTAAACTATTATTTTAATATTCTGGGTTTGTGAGAAGACCATAAGATGAAAATATTTTTTTTAAATTTGTATCTACTTCACACTAATGTTTATAATAACATTTATTTATATTTAGTTATCACAACAATTACGATTCCCCGCTTGTTTTATCCTCAATAGACTGTTGTACTAGTTGTTTAATTTAGGATAGTTTATGTAACTCCTTTCCTTGCTCTACTAATTTTTATAGAGCCACGTAACTTCTGTTCTTTCAGCTCGCGTTTGTATGTGTCAACCCATCGTCGGACTGGTAGAGTAAAAACGAATTAATAATCCAGAGGATTAGTTTGAGTTGTAATTATTTTTTAAACTCATTGAATCAATGAGGAATTAAGTGCTCTTAAATACTAGGTAAGCCTTATTTTTTATAATTTTCAAAAAATCTTCCTCTAAAGCATCGTTAATTTTGTTTATTTAAAAGAAATAAACAATTCTCATTTTTAGCAATAATAAATAGTGCATAAAGGTAAAATATTGATGAATTTTATGAATAACTGAAAAAGAAAAATAGATACATACAACACGATAGCTGAGAAAAACAGATCTTTCCCAATTGCATGGCGGCTTCCTTATCTTTAGTTAAACTGCTGTAGTCTTTAAAATGGAAAATTTATATTGAATATTACTACCTCGAGAAACACTAAAAATTAATTTTCATAGGTGCGGAAAAAAAATAAAGTAGAAAATAAATATTTTTTTTACCCAAAACAATACTGTAATAAATAAAAAATTGAAGGTCGATGAGAAAGACAGTTATTGTAGGTCATATTGTCCCATTATCCTTGACCTTCTACCAAAACCTACTTCCTGCTTTATTTAAATTTATTTTTATTCTAGATACATTTATTATATTTTATTCTGTATCCTTTCTTGGTTTGTGAATATAAAGGAATAACTTGAAGAATAGCCGCTTTTTGGGATGTTGCCGGTCCAAACATTGAATTTTCTATTGATAGTAATTTTTAGCGCGCGCACTTTCAAATGGCTTCATTTGGTGATATCAATATAAAAAATAAGAATTGAAAACCTACATTCAGGTTCAAAGACTGAGAATTAATGATTTTATGATGGACAGTTATATGTTCCATTATTCCTTGGTTCTATTATGTTCCTACATAAAAAAACCAAGAAATATGCCTAATGTAATTAGCAAAAATATTGCTTATTCAGAAGAATTGCAATGAAATTAAATATAAATAAAGTAGTAATTGTAATTGATATCATATATGCATATCATCAAAATTATAAAATGTAATGAAAGTTTCTATCAATTATATTCATTGTATACAACTCATAGTCAGTTATGGATTGCGGGATCAGCTAGTTACGTGAAACAAAATTGAAAGTCGGAGTAGTTTCATGAGCTGTTTATGTTTCGTTACTAAATTATATCAAATTTGTATTCGTGATAAGATGAATGCTTCAGTCGTTAGAGACTTCATTTCTTAGATGATTTCTATTGTTAACAATCCTCTGTTAAATTAAGTGACATTTGTGAGATAAGAAAAGCTTAATATTTCACTGAGTTAAAGACCCCGTGGTCTTTGAAATCTTTATTCTTCTAATGACTTATTAAGATAGAGTGCCCTTTCCTGTTAATTATTAATGAACTGATCAACGAATGAAATTAAAAATGTTTATTATAATTATGTAGGGATGCATATTATATATCTTTCCAGTCAGACGGTTTTTGGGGTTCTGGGAATGACATATAAAAGAGGGTGTTTCATCATCATATATTTTTAATTAATAGTAGATCGGTCTCGAGGGTTCATAACATAAAACAGTAATTTTTTTTAAAGTGATTATGGAGGGGGGCTGAGGGGGTTATAGTCTGGTGCAAAAGACACCCTTAACTATTTAAAACGTTACAAATAAAAAATAGAATAAAACAAAGAGGTAAAAATAACAGTTCTTAAGACAAGAAAAATAAAGGTTAATAACAAAAACATTGACATTTATAGATTTAATAAAATGAATAATTGACTTCTCATGGGAGAGGGAAGTTAATTTGAGAAAATACAAAAAAAATAATAAATAAAATAGTAGTAACGTCAAATAAGAGGATAGATAAATATAGAATTTATAACAGGGTGCCCTGTAGCAGCCTGGGCTTCAGTCTTCGGGTTGAGGTTGGATTCCCAAGTTCTAAATTACTGCTCTTTTAACTGTTGGTGATTGGGAGGGGGATCTTATGAACCGTTTTTTTATGAAGTCTTCTATTGATTCTATTTGTAGTTTCGGATGCAATTGGCTATTTAGGGTGTTTCAGTGTTAAGTGTTCAAACTTAGAACATGAATTAAGGATCTGAAAACTAGAAAAAAAAATCATGAAGGTGTAAACGCTTCCTTTAGGAGATATTCTAGTCTAAACTTTTTCATTGCTATGAATTAATTTAGGTGTACAACAACTGCAGTCAGGGGTGAAACCAACATATGCAGAAAATTGATACTTGTAAGACTGGTTCTGTAAGTTAATTGAGTGGACTATAAAAACGAATAAAATTATAATTAAGGCTATTAATATATACATGGGTTATGTAGGGTTGAAAGCCAAAAGGCTTATTATTGTGACTGTATTATTTAATTTCGATTTAGGTGGTCAAATTTCTTCTTAAAATATTTATTTGATGTAACAATATTAATATGATGATAAATGATAGTTATTACTTGTGTCTTCTATTTCATATTCTATTGGATTGTGTTCTATTTGCCCATTCTATTCTCCGCTCCCCCAGCGGGCTGAGGACTTCTGCTCGATGTTGGTAATTAATGAATTGATTGAATGTAGAAGTATTAACAAGTATGGGAAAGGCTTCAGATCTGGGATGGTGATTCTCTTTGCTTGATTCAAACACAAGTGAATCATTTGATCACTCACTTCTCTAGCCAACACCTTAGCTTGCAGTGCGATTAAGATAATTAAATTGAAGTGGATCAGGGGAGGTTCCCTGATCATTAAGTTATAGTAAATTAATGAATATTTGTTCCAACTAGTTCATTAAAGAATTATAACATTCAAAGTATTGTTAAAGTTATTACCTTGAGCATCAAGACAGGGTCGGCATCTTTTTCCCATAGTAGTAGTGGCAAAAGAACACAGGATATGTGTTATTATTTCGCAAGTTTCAATTTATCTTTTTTGTAACTAATTAAAAATATTGATCTAGTTTGAATAAATCTTTTGTTTAACGCGTCTCCAAAAACAAATCCTGTGGTGTCAGATCTGGAGAGCATGACAATAACATATTTCTAGTGCCGTTCGGCCAGTGCTGGTGTGGAAGAAAGACGCCGACCCTGTCTTGATGCACAAAGTAATAACTTTCAAAACATTTTGAATTTTATAATTCTGTAATGAACTAGTTGGAACAAATATGCATTAATTTACTATAACATAATGTTCAGGAACCTCCCCTGAACCACATCAATTTAATTATCTTAATCGCACTGCTACTTGACTGTAATAAGGCCAATTGGGACATATGGAGTTAAGCTTTGGGGCTCCACAAAACCTTCAAATTCCTCTCGTATTCAATCTTTACAATCCCAAATCCTTCGTAAAATCCTCAATGCTCCTTATTTTGTCACAAATAAAATCATACATAAAGACCTTAATGTACGTAACCGATCTAGCCCGAACCAGATATCAATCCTTCCATTATGAACTCCCTAACCACTCAAACCCTCTAGTTTCTAGCATTCCATCCTCTTCCATTCCTGACAATCCCCCGAGGCGCCTGAAAAGAAGATGGCCACGAGACCAGCTAATGTCATTAGAGTGCTACCAATGGGTAGTTTCTCTACACGCCTGTAACACTCCAATTTAACATAGATCAGATTTACTAAATGTATTATAATGTACTGTTGTAAATAGCAATAAAAAATATTTAAAAAAAAAAAAAACGCACTGCTTCAATTGTGTTTGAATCAAGCTAAGCTGAGCCTGTCTTAATGCTCAAGGTAATTACTTTAAACGAAATTCAATATGAATGTTTATGCTAATCTCTTTTTTCCCTAAAATGTCATAAAACACTATTACCTACACAAGTCTTAGTTTTTGTCTCTCAAGTGTTGGTATTGATAATTAATACTAAATGTACGGCTTCGAAAAGTAAGAAAGATTTTCCACGCGGAACGTCATTAATTCAATCGTGCAATTATTTTCTGCTACGGAATGAACTGCCTAGCCCCGAGAAAAGGAAAGGTTGATGGTTAAGGTAAGAGAGAGGAATGCGGAGCCAAGGACTGTACAACTGCTCTGACTGCTAGCAGTTGTCAATTAGTCTCAACGCTAAGAGCATTCTCATGCGACATGCGCTTTGACATGAACGCGTGTCGCCTAAAGCAGGATCTTAGAGGACACAATATCATAAAAGTCCTTGTAAAAACCAAAGGCTCGGAGCATTCACAGTACTAATTTCAAACTAATTTTTTTTTAACGTATTATTGGGTTAATTATCTCAGGCAGCCTTATAGCCATTTATACTTTCACTTACCTATATGTGGAATATATAGTAAGGGGAATTATTGCAGTCGTGCGAAATTTCGAATCCATGTGTTCGACGGAGACGCATGTTTTGAAGTCCTCGGAGTCGAAATTACTAAAACTCGCAAAATGATTAGCACACTTTTTGAGTGTGAATAACCGAGTTCAAAAACGGAAAGTCATACGATACTATGATATTTTCTCAAAAAAAACTAACGATTTTGATTATATTTGGCATATGATTGGTTTTTGGTACCACCTAGGTCATATCCTCATTGTAATAGTTTGACAGGCAATGAATGACAAATTTTCAAAACATAATTCCTCTGAAGTACCTTCACCATTTGAAATAAACAACAGATTATCATTGTTTGTATTAATAAAACATTAATCGTTTGTTATAACTTGTATTTTTGGCAGCGACTTATATTAGTTGGTACCATTATAATAAACCCTAAAATACGAATTGTTTTAGCAACAGAAAAATAAAAATTGTTTTGTTCTAAATTTTCAACTTCCTGGTCTTTAGATTTTTTTTCGAAAAACACATATCGATTACTTTAACACGAGCCCACTTATCTACACAAAACATAAGGACGTAAGCATGGTAGTTAAATGAAGCTGTGTGATGCGCGCACCCCACCAGATTTTTTCATGTTGCTTCTAACTTTTTTTCTTCTAATAAAGGTGGATTGCTAATAGTACTTCTAATATATTCCACAATATATCTTACCAGTACTATTGGTCATGAAGTTCAGCTTAGGTATCCATTTCTCTAACTGTATTCAGAATTTAATTTAAGTTAAAATTGAGTTTTCTATTATAATATCGTCTTAATTAATAATAAAGAACCTAGTGATTTGAAATTCGAAAAAAAAAGAAAAAAAAAAAAAAAAAAAGGACCGCATACAAGAGGCAATAGGTGCCAAGCTCCTTTGCTGAACCTCAACAAGGAGAGACACACCTTTGCAATCACCATATCATGACCAAGACTAACTGTTCCTTACCCTCGCATTACCATCTCGTGGATTCTAGACAGATGACTTGTCGTCGTAATCCTTTGAGATCGGAATTCTAATTCGAATTCATTCAGTGTTGAAGAGGTGCAGAGCTCTCTTCACACATCATTAATCTTCATCAATACTCAATTAGAAATGACCTCCGTTTATTAAGACTATTTATTCCATCATTCTAAACTCGCCACGTACTAACATATTGATTTTTTTTATGCCATTAGGAAACTATTTTTCAACACATTTCATAGAACTTTTTAGAAAAAAAATCTGATGCAGCCTTCATATAAGTTTCACTTACCCCCTTGAAATTAAATAATTTCTTATATGTTTCAAAACTGATATTCTTTTGGTATATTCCAATATATTACATAAACAATAAATTAAAAGTAAATCTGACTATTGTAATACCTACCATGGAAAAACAAAAATTAAATTACTCTTTCGTATTTATTATTCTTGCTGTGTCTATTACTATTAACAATGAGATCAGTTTTTTTAATAAACAAATATATTTAAAAATGTTTATTATTTCTTGTTCTGTTACAATTAATATTATTAAAGGGTTATTTGCAAATGTAAATGAAGGAAAGATGAGAAGTGGTTTGTAAACATTTAAATCTAAGAAAAAAATTATATAGAAAAGGTTATATGGGACAAAGGCAATCAGCCATTTTTAAGATTTGAAAAAAGGAAATGACATCAATACGAAGGTATCCTCGAGAATGGCCTGAGGGTCGAAACGTTGGAAAAGTTGTAAAGAATAAAGTTGAGAGAAAAAAAAGGATCAATTTGTTTTAAATTAAGAATAAACTAAACCGCTCTGAAACAAGAATATTTAAAATAATTAATTGAAAATAAATTTATTTCCATCCCCCATAGTTAAACACAAATAATTAAAAACAAATTCCATATACTTCTTTACCTGCTATGGATGAAATAAACACCCATATCGAGCAAATAGAATGGAAAATACATTTTTAAATGTGTTTAAATAAAAAATAAGGCAGAAACTTAAAAATAAGCAGAGTAACATTGTTTCAATCTTAAAATTAGAAAATAATTACACAATACACCTAATAAACCACCTAATTCAAATAATCACATAATTATGATTTATTTATGTTAAATTACAAAAGCAAATAAATGTAACCAAATCAAGGAAAAAATGATCAGTTAACTGAAATAAATTTTACCATAATGATGGGAAAAAAAATAAACACATAAGGCAAAATCAATTAAGATAGGAAGGATTAGGATTGTATTTCATCAGTTAAATGAGATGATAAACAATAAAATAATAATTGAAAAATTAAGGTTCAGTTTATAATAGAACCTATAGTTTTATTATAATGTACACATAATATAATATTTATAAAATTTGTGTAATACACTATGTGTGCGAAAAAAATTGTCTCTATAATTGTAAAGGCTATAAATCTAATGATAAAGGAAGTTATACAATAGTAAAGTTGTTAATATTTTGTTTTAAAATAAATGAACTAATAAGTTACTAAGAACCACAGGTAAACACACTCTAAAGTTGAAATATTAAAGAAAAGTTTTTTTTTGGAACGAAAAAAAAAATAATAATTGTAAATTTGTTATTATATGCAAATAATAATTTGCTAAATTGTAAACAATTGTGTTACTCAGTAAATTATTTACAGTTTAGGCAGTATTTTACTGTTAATGATTATAGACTACTAGAATCGAAACTAGTTGAAAAAAATTGATTGATTTTTTTTGCTTTCATTTAATCAGGATTCGCTAATTTCCTTTGTTTGAATGCTAATTTTATGGTGTTTTATGAATTAACAATATTGAGTACGATAGATTATCAAGACTACAATAATAATATAATTTATTCATTGTACACAAAAGAATCATAAAAATTGAATTCATGAATCTGAAAGTAATTGTTTACTTTCTCATCTTCTTTTCTTCTGATTCTCATCCACTGTCTTTTATGAGGAATAATATTTTGAAATAACTTATTATAAAATAATACAAAGCAATGAATACACATAAATATTAACGAAGGCAAAGATTTCTATAGTGGACTCTTGAGAAAGTAAAATATGTCTGATTGGTGAAAACTTAAAATGGAATGTTAATGAAGAAACAATTTATTCAACTAGAGAATTTAAACTCATTCTAACTAAATACTACCATTTATTTTTATTAGTTGAAAAGAGCTCCTTAAGAAGCTCTAAGCCTACTTTCATATTTTCAAAACACTCCAACGAATCCTGACAAATTGTTACCGACTCTCTCATGAAGGCAGTAACAGATCATCATCGCCGCGAAATCTTCGATAAGTTGTTCATTAGTAGAACAGGTTTGTGAACTGGTTAATGCCGAGTTAGAAGGACTGCTTGCAAGTCTCCTTCACGAGCTACGTTCAACCTTCTTCTAAAGCTATGGATATTTTTACGGTGAACAAAATTCTATAAAATGTAATATGATTTATTTTACATTTCTATAGTAAAATGAATTCCTTACTAATGGAAATATAACTGATTGTCAGAACATTATGTAGGAAGACACGAACATGATGACAACCAAAAATTTGATTTAATGATAATTAGTTGAAATTAATTCTCGCTGTTTTTAGAACAGATATTATATTATTTATTTTGGCAATATTTTCCCTTCAAAATTTTACAAAAGATCCTTTCATCTGACATTGCGGCCAACTCTAATTGCTACAGTTTCCAGAAAATACTTTTAATATTATTTTTTGTTGCGAAATTTTAAAATTTTACTTTTGCAAAGAATGGAAAAATATCAAAATATTATAATTTACTAAAATTTGCATTCTGCTCTTAAACATTTATTCAATAAGAAAGTGTTATAGAATCAATGATTTTATAAATGTAATAATACTGACAAATAAAGGCTAAAATATATGATAATTGTATTTAAAAACTAGCAATTTAATCATTATACTGACGTGAAAACATTACTCAGACTAGTGAAATGTAAAATACTGTGTATCCGTCAATAAGGTAAAAAGTCGTTAAAACTAACCTATTTATGGGTTTTTCGTTATCTCATCTCTGTTACCTTCTACGACTTTCCATGTTAAATATTATTTTTTCTAAAATCTTTAGCTTCCTAACGGTATTTAATACGTCTATATTACTGCTCTTATTCCTGTAAGTGTGTTTATAGAATCAATATTAAAAATACTAAGAATAAGTTTATGGAGTTACTTATCAAGTGAAGTCTCATATATCAAATCAATTAATCAAAATTGAACGAGGGTCTAATAAATAAAAAGCTATCTAATAAAAATAAAATAATTGTACTTTCTTATAACAGTAGCAAGATCTTTCGAACCGACAATACTATCAAGTATTGTAGGCGGTGTTAAGATATCTTGGTCAACCATGTGCAATTCTTGGTAACCTTGACATTGGGTTTCAGGCACGATAAAAAATTACTTCTCAACGCAGCTTTTCATTCATTTAACTGAGTAGATCAAGGAATTCAAAATTATTTCAGTTTTTCCCTCCAAGATTTTTCTAACCAACAACTTAGCTGTAATAAATTAAAAATTAGTGATTAAATGAGTCAAAATGAGCAAAACTTTTTACCAAAGAGTCAGGAGTGGCTCAATGTATTATCTATAAGCTAGAGCGCAAATAATATGATCAATTGCTGTTTATATTATTTGTAAATGTTCTGTAATGTAGTCTGGAGATTCAAAATACATATGTATCTCCCACGCCTAAGTGTTGTCAAAAATCATTTGTTTGAAGCATTTTTATTAACTAATTTGCGAAACTAGATTTTTAGAGGAAGTGATAGCTGATCATGTTAGAGTAGGGTGCAAAAATGTCTGAATCAGAATGTTGTGGATTCGACTCACATCTGGGTTCATGCTGTACAGGTCTTCGATGGAAGCTTGAGAAAAAAAAATCTAGATTTTTTATGACATACTTAATTTTTTTTTTAAGATTTTATTTTCTTTACAATCCAAAATCCTTCGTAAAATCCTCAATGCTCATTATTTTGTTACTAATAAAACCATCCGTAAAGACCAAAGAAGTCTACTGAAAAGAAGATGGCCCCGTGACCTTATATTGTATTATGGTAGTTTCTCTACATCCTGTATCATATCATTATGTCATTATGATCAAATTTACTGGTTGTATTTTTTTATACAGTTGTAAATATCAATAAATAAATAAAATAAAAAAAAAAAAGATTTTATTTATTGGATATGTTGTAATTTATATTAACGAAAAATCTGATATTATTGTTGAGAAACTGCTTCCTTCTGTAACATTTATTTTGGAAAATTGATAGTTAACCATAGGTAATAAATAGATTGTGGGAAGATAGTACGGATGAGGGTCAATAAAGGTACGAAATAATAAAAAAAACTATTTATTGGTTACCAACGTTACGCCCCACTTCGTAAACATTGTAAGTATTCTAATTGTATTATCATATTTACAATGTTTGTATCTCGTTCTCATTTACCCCTAATGAAGCCCTGCAAAGTTGGTTAGCAATAAATACTTGATTTACTATTTCGTCCCTTTATTGACCGCCACGCGGACTATCTTCCAAGAATATTGTTTATTTCTTTTTAATTATGTTATATCAACAGTATGATTAAGATAATTTATGTATAATTATTACTAATTATAACTGCGATCAAATATAATTTTATGAATGGAAATAACTATAATTGTATAATTAAAGAATAATAAAATTTAAAAAAAAAACATAAAAAGGTTCTAAAAGGAGGTGATTATTTGTTCATGGAAACAATAAACTGCCAGTTTTTCCCAAACTAACGGTATCCACTTTATAGAGGATAAGTGTGCCCCAGAATGGCTTCTGAACCGACAGGATTGACTCAAGGCTGAAATAAAAGCATAAATAATCATCTGCCACAGCCAGATTCGAATCGAGACAAGTGAGATAGTTACTATTTACTTACTACTATTACTACACAGCAAGGATATTTACTATAGGTTTTAAAAAATTGCTCATTAGATTTAATAGTTTATAGTATATGTATTTGGATAGAAATTACATGGAAATCATATAGAAAAAGAATAATAAAAACTTTAAAATATCCATAATTTAATTCTGAAAATGGAGAAAATGCCCTAAAACATTGAATGTACTTGAAAAAAAAATAATAAAGTTTAGAGAAAGAAGAAATTGCTTCATAACAATGAATATATGAAGAAAATAATCCTTCCATTAGCGAATAAAATTAATTGTTAAAAAAAGTGAGTTAATACAAAGAATGTATTTAATTTATAAAAATAACAAAACATATAAACGGCTTATTTCACAGTAGTGCCAAATACATTTCCATTAACTTCAATAAAAATACAATTAATGGTTCTCTCTTTTAGAAAAATTACAACTTTCAAATTACTTTTTTGACTTAACAGATTTAGAATTTATTCCTAATTCTATGTTTTCTAACGTTAATGGAAATATACATAGTACTACTTTGAAGTAATTTCGATATTTCTACTACATATGTACATTGGATACATTTAAATTATATTATATTACAATATATTTATAAAGAAAGTGTCTAATTGCATTTAATAATATGTGGTATATATAGCAACCCAAAATCTGACCAATTATTTTCTTTAAGTCATCTGATCAAATTTTTTTTATAGGGTCAGGCTCAACGTGCTTAAATAACTTTTATAGAAAAGTAATTAGGAGTTTGTTTTTTTCGCTTGGTAAGATTTTTATTTTTATTTTATTGTGTAATGTTACATTCTATCGAATATTGTATGAGCTAACGAGTTGTAAGGTTAACATCCACAATATTTACCAATAAAGTTTCATCCACTGAAACTTAACAAAAGTCACATCTAAAATCCCGAACAGGGTCTCTTGTGGAGCCCCAGGTACTTCAAGATATGGTGACCTCCAAATTATAGGTGGAACCCTTCACATTGCTTTCTTAACAACTTTGGATTATCAACATAAGTAAACACTGTTATACTTAAGATCATTATTTATTTAATATTTGGAAAGTGGCACACCTAAAAAAAACTTGAGATGCTTTTCTCGATATGCTGCTAAACCTTTCTTTACGCTCCCGTACCTCTCAGTTCATTTCTTATTTGCTTTAATTTATAGATCGCATAAGTAAGAGGGTACTACGGATCGCAGAACCAGGGGTCCGTAGACTCCTAGTGAAAAGATGGTACTGATTTCAGACACAATCCTACCATCAACGTTTCGGCCTTCCAGAGCTGATTAATGTATTATTGGTTCATTATTTCATACAACTGTGCATGCCTACTTCGATTACTACAACACTGCCCCTTCAATCATATTTACCGTGCGCAGGTCACGATGCAATACCGCGTACTGTACGCGTAGTCGTCCTCCACTTCAAATTTTCTAGCAATATCTTGTTTTCAAACACTCTGGGGTTTTTTGATTAGCAAAACCATTATATACTTCGTAAGAGTTTACCTATTTAAGTACATCTTTTTCTATCTACATCAGTGATGAAATACTCAATCTTCCTTGAAGATATCTTACTTCTCATTTCATTCTTGCTTCGTTATAATTTATGAATGACACTAGTGAGGGTACTGGACTGAGCAAGTATTGAAGGGACTATTATTTCCTTGCTTTTTATAGAGTAGCGAACTTCTAAAGTCCTACTCCGCGATTGTAAACACTAAGAGCTAAACAAGTTCATAATAGGATACTTAATTGGTTGGATAAATGGACAAAATTGGTCAATCCTTGGTCTAATAGTAATCTTTCGATCACCTGAGTTATGGGCCTCATGAACAACGGGGCCCTGAGTCCTTAGTGTACAGAAGGTACTAGCAAGCTATTTAAATTTGTCTATACATTTGAAAAATTCCTCTCCTATAATTGTTCCAAAATTTTTTACCTATTTTTCCATACTAACTTTTTCGCCAGTATTCTATTTAATTTAGTAGTTTTGGCATTTTCGCCCAACAGCATAAGCAAATTAAGCCCAAAAGTCAATTTTTTTTCTTATCGATTACCATGGATTGTACAGAGGATTGTCTTTTAAACAAATGATGCTTTACAATGCTGAATTGAAAAAAAAAAAAAAACAGGCAAAAGGATATTTTGATCCTGAACGGAATTTTATTGTATTATTACTTAATTATTTAATTGATATTAATCAAAGATAGTACTAAAAACGTCTCATTTTTCTTTCTATTTTCGGTAACAACAGAACAGTTTGATTTTATTATTGTTTTCCAACAATAAGTTAATTCTATGTAGTAATGGTTGTTTAGCTTATAATATTTAAGCATAAAAAATTACCTTAAAACACCGGTAACTCTTCGGAGCAGTAGAGCACTCAATTAGAAACAAGAACTGAACAGACTAGAACACTGACGACATGATCGAACGCACAGAAATATGAGACGGCCTCCCAAGAACAAGTCTCTTCGGTCACTGAGCCAATCTGCCTTCATCCAGCCCCACTCCAGCCTCTCCAGGCGAAGAGGTGCAGTCTCCCAATAACGGACACCAGTGATGGAGATTGTCACGTACTTCTTTCATATAAATGAAAAAAAAAAGTCTTGAATATTTGAATAAATGAAGATGATTCCAAATATCTACAGTCGTTCAATGTATTAATGAAGAACAATTACTACACTATTAAAAAAATCGTGACAATTTTCTTTGTAGAATGGTAACAAATAAAAGAAAATTGAACAACTTAAAAATTTCAAGAACAGATTATTTATTAATTATTATTACAACAGAACAAAAGTTCTAATATAATAATAGAGGTGATATTAAATGCCATTAAGAACTAGTAAAAAGATATAACGAATACAAAATTGAAAACATATATAAATTAAATAAATAACTTAATTTAAAACATGAACGTACTTTAAAGCTCAAAAATAATTTAAATATGTCAGAAAGAAATACAAAAAATGTATGAAAGTAATTTAAAAGATAAATAAAAACTCAATAACTCAAGAAATATAACCTTTTGAAACACTTAATAACATAAATAATGAAATTAAATTATTTTTACAACATAAAAATTAATTGTATAATCAAATTACAATTTTTTTTAACAGTTATTTTGAGTGTCATCCTTGAGCAAAATGAAAAATTATAATTGTAACTCTATAAAATAATTTTTTTTTCTATTCCAAATCATTTCTATAACATAATTTTAAAGGTGTTGGCTTTTAATTTTTAATATAAAATGCTCAATTTCTATCATTATATATTTTACTGAACAACCTAAAATAAAAAATTATTGTAATATGGATGATACGGTATAATAGAGTTCATGGCATAGCTTATAAAGCATGGGTCCCCAATGTTGCTGTACCAGCGAGCACATTTTAGCACTGCAAGTTATATGTCAGGCGAGCGCCATTGTCATTTTTTTTGTTTATTTTATTTTGCGTTATTATTCTATGTAAATTGAGTTTTGTCAATATTTAAAAAATACCTTCCTAGTAAGATACTAAGAAATAGTTGAATGCTATGTTACTAGCACTATTATTCAATTTTAGCTAGCTCTAAAATAAAAATAAAAAAATTGGAAAACAAAACAATAACTATGATTAGCAAAGAAATATAAAATGCTATGATATAAATAAATTACTATTTTCAACAGAAAGGGCTTATATTTCCTATAAACTTATTGCCTTATGAGGTCCTCTCATATTACCTCTGACGTAAACATTTTATAATTATTCCCTAAAAGTCTTAATTCGTATCTCGTGTGACACTCGAATCTCTTCTATATCACTTCCGAGGTGTAAAACAATTGAACATACGATCGATTTTAAGATCGCGCGCTCGATTAACGATTTATTTTAACTTTTCGGATTGCTAACTTATTAGAGTCCCTTAATATATTTCCGAAGATGCAAAAAATGAAAAATCTGTCGATTTTAAATAATCACGAGCTCACATTTAGATTTATTTTAGCATTCGGCTTTCTAATATATTAGGATCCTTTTTTATGTTTTCGGAGGAGTAGAAAATGAAAATGCTACCGTTTATAAGATCGCATCATCACATATCAATTTATTGTAACTTTTTGGGTTTGATCGATATTGATATGTTTTTGAAGATGTAGAAATCAAAAAATACTGTATAATTTGTATATACCTGCTGTTTAAAAATTGTATAATTTGTATATATCTGCTTTAAAAAAAATTGTATAATTTAAATTTAAAATCGATAGCATATTTCCCACACCTTCGGAGGTAAAAAAAAGGACCCTAATATATTTTTGAAACATTTAAATAAATTAATACACAATCTGTGAGATTTAAAAATTGATAGCATTTTCATTTCCTGCACCTACGAATTAAAGAAAAATTTTATTAGTGATCTCATTATATTCAGATTTTAAGGACTTACTTCAAACTTCAAAAAGTATGATAAAACATTATATACAAAGAGTATATACCTCTAAAATCAAGAAACAGGAATATTATGACATGATGTTGAAATTTATATTGTAGATATGAATTTTAGTAAAAACAAAAATGATAATGTTTCAAGTGTTAACTTTCACTAAGGATAAGTGAAAAGTTGAAATCCAAAAGATTTAAGGAATATTAAAATATTCTATAATGAAGTCAGGAAAATTAAATTATTTTTAGGTAAAAATTGATGGAAACTCTAAGTTGTTCTTTCCAACAAATCGTAGTTACAAAGCCTGAGTATAATGTAAAAAATAAATTAATCTGAAATAATTCTACATTGAAATGTCAGTATATTTTTTCTATTTTATAAAAATCTATTAGTAGAGTCTTAATATCAGCAATATTATTCGTAGCTCTAATTTTTTTCTAACCATCATAACAAATACAGGTGTATTATTTTTTAGCTAAAATAAATTATTGTTTTAAATATAAATCATCATATTATCTGTAAATATAACAATATGTCATTATAGGCAATAAATAATAGTAGAAATCAGTGGGAAAAATCACAAAAAAGGTAAATCCTCTAGGAAATAAATTTGAGTTTGAAAAGAAAATATTTTATTATTACTTTGGTTTGCATATCGCTGCTTAACTTTAATGGTAGCACATCTGACAAAAAAAGTTTTGATTTTAGTTGGACGCAGTCCAAAGATAGTACCGTAGACCGGCGTTACTTTCTCTGTAGTACTTTGTCTACCTCTATAGACTGTTCCAATGCGAGGACTGGTAAATAGTAACCACAGTCTAGGCTATAATCAACGCAATATGTCAATTGACTATTAAAAAAAATTTTTTTGGTAGATTTGGCAATATTGAAGACAGGCAGAGAATTTATACATGTGAGTATAATGTAAAAGTTAGGTGATACGTTTATCAGACAATACTACAGAGATTTAGATTCAGTAGATTGCGTCTATCCTTTCATGTAGTAAGTGGATATCGTTAAAAAACATTTTTTCTCCTTATATTAAACTCATTGCAGAATGTGAATATCAACTTTTTTTACAGTGAAATCGACTGTCACATATCTGATTTTTATATTCATAATTATATGGTTGAATGAAAGAAAGAGTCAAGGTATTAACCTTCAATATGTGATGGACACGGTACAACTGTCACACTTTCTCATCGCGAAGTCTATTTACATGCATTACGCTTAATAACATCATTTCTAAAAGAAAGTGGACTGAATACAAAAATATTGTGTGAAGATATAAAAGGATGAATGACAAAGAAACGATTGGAAAATGAACGACGGATTCCAGAATTGTGTATACAAAGACTCCCAGGGGATGCAAAATGCTTTCTTCTGAGCTAGATGACTGTTATGAGGATAATAGGACGAAATCTGTTTGTCCAGAAGAGATGAGCTTTTCTCATATTTGTCTGTAATTATTAAAGCGTTATCAAGCAGTACATAGAGAATCAGAAAGTGCTTCCGTCGTGAACAATGAGTGATAATGTAAGTATATTACATAAAAATAAACGTACATAAATGGTTGAGAAACGAATAAACTACATGCAAATATCCATACGAGAATGTAACCCAGGATTTAATTGTCATATGCAGTGACGCAGCGTAACGGAGGCAAGGGGAGCACACATTTCGGGCTACACTTTCCTGAATCTCTACAAATCCAATTCGCAAAACAGTGGATTTGAGAACCTTCGCAACCTACTACGACGTCGCAGTGTATTTACCTCTTCAACTCTTCATGAAGTTTTATTTTCCAACTTATACTACTGATCCCATGTACAGCGGTTTTATATATTCATAAGTATGAACTCATACTTTCCTTATTATTCCAGTAGAGATATTATTTTGAATTGAAAAAGGTGGAATAATTTTTATTTCCAGTTACTTTTTTACAAGGCCATCTTTAGACTAAGGACCCACAAGATCTATGGGACCCCCTAACTCATGTTATCGACAGCATTACTGATAGAACAAACAGTGCCAATTACAAATTTGTTTTGTTCTTAGTGTATAAAGTCGTGGTGTGTGCATTAAGAAGTTGCAGCACTCTTTGTAAAGTGATAAAACAATGGTCCCTTCAGTAGTTGCTCCGACCAGTGTCATCTTTACCCTCATTGGCTCACTGGGTCCCATTAACCCTGTGATTGACAAAACAAAAAGAATCATGCATAAACAGAGAAGTAGAATTGCTTCAAAAAAGATTGAGCAGTTTATCACTGATATTGACAGGAACTGATATACTTTAGTAAATAGGCTTATAAGAAGTAATTCATGATTTTGACCATCAAAAATCAAAAAGTTCTTTTTGCCTTACTTTTCAAATATTAAATGACTGATTGATAAGTGATTTAAACCACCGTGTTGTCTATAACCCAAAAGTGTTTAGAAAATATTTTTGAAGGCACTATCTCTAATCCAGAGGCCTCCATAAGTTAAAGTGTCCAGGGTTAAATACGGTCCTGATTTTATATCCATTAACCCTCTTATAAGACATTTAGGTTTTTTACTCCCTAATTAGTGACGATTAACTGTCATCTTGGAAGAAAGGTTTTTAAAAAATCTTTTTTCCAATTTTTCAGCATAGAATTGATGTTAACAATTTTAATGTGAGATATGAACCCATGAAAATTTTCGAATGTGTCAAACTTCCATGAAATTTAGTACTCTTTAAAGCTCTTTAGCGGATGTTTTTGGTGGTGAAAAACGTATAAGGTCGGGAAGGTTGAAAACTGAGATTTTTAATTCTTCTTCTTTATCTCATTTCTACTTCGGCTATTTGGTGCACTTCACTCCATATTTTCTCATTCTTT
Organism: Halyomorpha halys; assembly: GCF_000696795.3. Lineage (NCBI taxonomy): Eukaryota > Metazoa > Arthropoda > Insecta > Hemiptera > Pentatomidae > Halyomorpha > Halyomorpha halys. Next base: position 992,578 of record NW_027108484.1, read on the forward strand.
CCACATGTTCCCTAATTGTTAGTATGGGTTGTCACTCAAGTCTTCCCCTTCCATACCATTTAGTCTTCCAACTGTCTGGCACCCTCCATAGAGGTTCTAATCACTTGAGTCAGTGCTCCTCTTTTTTTCCTTCATTGGAGCTATCAGTAACACTGGCTAAAATATTTACATTAATATAGATATGATACTTAAAACAGATTTCTCAAAAAAGAAGAATACGTACAAGCAGAGAGAGATTAAAAACTTGTTTTTTATGAGGGGGTACATTTAACACACGTGAAAATTGAAAATTACACTACCCTTTTTACTTTAGTAACCCAGTTCTCTTTGTTTTTGTTTTTTTTCTCATTTTTTTATTTTTTGTAACGATCTTATATTCTTCAGCTTAGAGCAGGAAAGGCAGGTTATTCTTCAGGTTATCAACCTATTCTAGCCAGAGTGTGGCGACCGGGGTCTATTCAATGAGTCCGCTTCGAAATAAAAGTTAACCTCCAGAAGTCGGATTCGAACTGGTGCCGCTAAAGACATTTGACTGTTAAGTTATTGCCTCGACACGCTCAGCTACGTCTTTCGAATCATTAAGACTGAACAATACCGAAAAGAGATGGAGACACAAGGAGCGTAAATAAATTTTGATAAAGGTACAGACGTACATATATTTATGTAACGTCTAATGATAGATTTATAAATATACTGTTTACAAGGAGTGTTCCTAAAGTTTCAAAACTGGTTTCAGAATCAAAAAATTAAGGTTCATAATCAAAACGATTTTTCTACACCGAACTAAAGGTTTTCAATATATGAACCTTGAGCATCAACACACCATTGCCAGCGTGTTTGCCATTGTCCATAGTCTCCCTAAACTTTTCACGTGCAAAGTAACAGCAGAATAATTAAATGGTTACAGAAACGGTAAAATAATGGATAAAATTGTGGGGGAAAAAAGTGAAATAAACGTAAAAATAATTATGAAAAAATAAGAATGAACATAATTGACTATGAAAGTACAATCACGGAATAAACAATTAAAATGTAAAGTTATGGAAGCTAAAAGGAGTAAGTAATAGAACTGACAATAATTTAATATTGTAAAGTTCAATAGGTGAAGTTTAATCGATATTATGACGATTTATCGATATAATACCAAATTCTTTTATTCACATTTCGATTTATCAGAAGAGCAAACTAGTCTCGCCGCGCCTAGTTACTAACTCGTGATCTTATAGCAATGTACGAGTATGAAATAGTGGTTTCATCAAGCATCCATCATTATGCAACATTAATGTGTCAAAGAACACACCAACTAGGATGCTATTGTCTTATTGTATAATGAGCCTCCTATTCGAGGTTATATAACTGGTTCCGTTCCGTCTTCACGGAGAAGTTCACGCTTCTTGAAACTTCAGATCTTCCTGAAGACACTACTTCTCTGTCTGTTCTTACCGAACCAAGACAAAAAGGCAGCTCAGGAAGTTAGTAGCCTTACTAAGCATTTCGTTGATTATCCACTCAATTGAGGAAATTACTCACTTTCATTAGAATTTATGGAATAAGCATGGACGTTACCATGGGAGAGGTAGGAAGGAGCATCACGCCTTATAAAGCAAAATAATAAAATTTAAAAAAATACGAAATTTGAAAACCTACCTCCAACTGCGGAAATTATGCTAAAACAATTTGCTCAAACAGTTATTAAAAACTTAAACTAATTCCAATAATTCTGAAGTTAATAAATTAGAATTTTATACATAAAAATTGAATTGAATAGAAAAAAATCTAGTCCGCACATGACACGAATTTTACTTATTACCCTTCGAAAAGAAATTAATCCTTGTACATATAAAAAACAGATATTTCTATCTCATACAGGATGACATTACTTTCCCTTACTATATATTTCATATTTAGATTAGTGAAAGTAAAATCTATTTTCATAAAAACTATAGAAAAACAATAATTTTTAAATCCTTTCATAATATATATTCACACATTTTTTATTAATATTAACGATGAGGGATGATTAATTTTTCAAACAAACAAAATTAAATATATTTAAAAATTTTGATCGAATAATTTTTATCTTTCTTTTGCGATTTAAGTTCGTTATTAAGGGGTTCGGTCTTCAGGTGTGAACACAATTATCAATATTGTTCCTGTCTACACCTTACACGTGTCTGGAATACAACAGTAACAAAAGATTTAAAAGCCGAGTACGATGGAATGAGATTGAATGCTCTTGGCTATTTCCGATTTCTCATATTTTTGTGGTCATTGTCTTGTTGGAAGAAAGTATCATTGATCCCCAGCTTTTCGGCACTACTTTCTAAATGATGCCGGAAAATTTCGATTTATTTTTCGGCATTCATAATACCGTCAATAAAGGCCAAGTTTTCTGTACCATTCCACGGTATGCATCCCCATACATAGACAATTCCACCTCCATGTTTCAGAATGGGCCTCACATGCCGATGTTGAAACTTAGGATTAGATTTTCGCCAAATGTAATTATGGACATCAGAGCCGAAAATAGTTTTACTTCCATCTGAAAAAATAATATGATCATAAATTTTTAACAAAGAAGGTGACTGTAATAAATAATTTTTATTTGACTGTAAAAATTGACTAGTTGGGGTAATTTGTTTTAGTGACCTGCGCAGAATAGCCTGCATGAAGTTGTGTTTTTTTTTACAATGATCTAGTTCTTAAATTTTATAAAGATTGTCCCTGAGGATGGCCGAAACATCGGACTTATAAATAGAATAAAAATGTTTAGAGACTAAAATGAATAAAATTTTATTTATTTACACATGAAAAAATTAAGTTTTTCGAAAAATAACATTAAAATAAAATAACGATTTGTCCTTTGAACCCTATCTTAATAATTATGTTTGTGAATAACATTGCGTACTGTTTGTAAACTAAAGGTGGTATTGGAAGTTTACCCGACTTCTCCTTTAGTGACGGCTGATATAGTGTGATCTCCCTCTAGAATCCGGTGTGTGTTCCTTTGTAGTCTTTCACTAAATTTTGATGGCCGTACTGAACGAGGTTTGTTTCAAATCGAACCAGTCTTTATGAACTGTTTAACAATATTTCGAACAATACTGAAACTTATTTCTAATCTATTTCCTATTTGTCGGTAACTAAGTCCTTTAGAATACAATTTAATTTTTTTTTTTTTAAAGAAAAACTAAGTTCACTTCTTTTAGCCATAATTTGATAACAAATATAGAACGAAGACTGAGTTTTAATGTTATTATTATGTCGTTAATCCTCATTGGTTACCTATTAGATGAAAAAGGATTTATTCGTTTTGGCTAAAGCTAACGTTAAACATTTAAAACTTTTTCATTAATTTTTGGACACCGAAAATTTACTTTTCGAATGATTATTCCTTCTTCTGGTTAAGGATTATTCGACTGATTCTTTGAATTCCAAATATTAATAGTTTATAAAATTTAGTTTTCAAGGGCCACTAATAAAGTGAATATCAGTCCTGGAAAATATCTTAGTTCTACTGAGATTTATAGAAAAAGGGACTGTCCCAATAATTTTTTGGCCAACTTAGCAGATTGTTAAAAATTCCCTCTTTTCTATATTTTAATAATATGGCAAATGATGGAAAGGATATATGGAACTTTTAATAAGATAAACAATTTTTTAAAAAGCTCACGTGAATCTGTTTATGATGTATTACGGGATCTTTAAAAGTAATTTTTTATACAACTGATACATATTCTAGTTTGTTCTAGAAAATATTATGGAGCTTATGCATATTTATATCTTTTTATGAATCATGCTACTCACCATAATTTAAATTAACCAAGGCGAAAAACACCTCAAATTATCATTTAAGGCCCAATGAATTCGTGAACGATGTGGGATAATTGAAATTGCCACAATTAGATTGTACGTTAAATAATTCCTTAATTATTGTTAATAACTGATTACTTGAATTTTACTGTAAGAACGTCATCTAACCAGGATTATTGTACATCAGTAACAGCCAAATTTTACTCATTTTATCTGGTTACCTACCAGTTACCTACCATTATACCATTACCAGACATTATTGTATGAAATATAACCGCCTCGTCCTTAATAATCAAACTCAGTATTCACAAGTTTCAATCTTATTATTTTCATAAATTATCAATTATTTAAAAGAATCTTAAAATCTATACTTTCTAAAAAATTGGTATTCTGAAAAAAAAAAATCTTGAGAAAATCCGGCAAAACTGAAGCCTGCCCAGTCTTTCGCGGTCTTAACCTTCTCTGGTAATGGTTATCTATTCCCGATATGGCGTGTTTGAATATAAGTTGAGGTTTTAGTTCCATATTAATAAGGTATGTATCATTTCTTTTACAGTTCAAGCCAAAAGTAACAATTGTTAATTAAAACGATTTGAGCATCAACTAAAACATATAATTTTAAATTGCTAGAGCAAAAAAATATATAAATTTGATTGAAGATAAAAATGTTATTACTTGTTTACTTTTAAACTTAAAGTATACTTTAAATCATCATTATCAAATTTTAAGATACTTTGAAACTATGTTATCTCTTCTATATCCTATTAATCTTGAATGTGAAAATTATTATTCACATTTCTATTCAAGCATTTAATAGATTATCTAAATGTTTATTGTGTTTTAAGATAGTATCCTCTTTTTCAAACTAATCCATTTAAGAAATTTTTTATTAAACTGAATTCATTGTTAATAATGTAATATATTTCTTGACAGATGGAAGAAACATTTATTATTGGAAAATGTGAGGACATGTGCCCCATGAAGGAAGTGAAATTGTAAGTAATAAGGGAGTTTGAGCGATGCATATTTTCTTAAATATTAAATAAATAATGCTCTACTTATTGTGCTACTTTTTTTTACCATATATTTTCTGTTATAATGCCAATATAGTAGTGTCATAGCAAAATCAGCAATTAATTGCCCTTATGCCCTTACTGAACCCAAACTGGCCTTTACTAAACTTTCTGCATTTTTATCTCGTAGAAAATTAGATAGAGGAATTGAAAGTTGGAAAACTGGTTACTTTAGAATGCTAAAGTCGTATAGTTTAAGTTTTCTTGTGTCCCTTGATATATTGGGTTGTTAAATAAGTTTGTAGTGTTTTTCAATATTTCAATTTAAACTTCTCTGTGTTTATAAAATCATGTTTACTTGGTCAATAATGTTTACATATTCTAAAAAAAGGTTACTTAAGATGATTTTATGCATCAGTTTCAACCAAGATTCCTTATCTTTAAGTCGTATTTTGCTTGCTCAAAGTGGATGAGAAAAAAATTCATTTTCTTCATTTAATGAATTTTTATTTCCGAAAAGGAAAATCCGCTGCACAGATGGCTAGGAAAATTTGCAGTGTGTATGGCGATGATGCTGTAAGGAGAAAGCACCGTCCCTAGGTGGTTTGCTCAGGTCATAACTGGAAATTTTGACTTAAAAGGTGCAAAGCGCTCAGGTTGTCCTTCAACTGTTGATGATCAAATTCAAGCATTGGTCACAGAGAACCCTCACCCTGACACGGGATATCGCAGCAACGCTTAACATATCTCATTTACAAGAGTCTGAAGTTTTTATTCATCAAATCATCAGTAAAAAACGCTATGAACTTATTTTACGACCTAATACCTGGTCCATAGTTAAAAAATCAAATTTTCTCTGCCCTTCTTGTTAGCTAGCCATGGTCTATCTAAAATATTTTAATTTTCCTGTATTTACATTAGGTACTTTCATGGCAATGTCCAAGTGTATTATAGAGCTATATCACTTGTTCAAATGTAGAGAACTAGGCTGTTCTAAAAGACTTCACACTTTATTACTTTCAGAATTGAAGTAAATTGAGAGAAAATGTGCTGTTTTACTTTTTTCTCTACTTGCAGTTTTCTAACAGCATTGTTGGAGAATTGATGATATATATGTTGTTTGGTTTTTTAATGCTACTAGATATTTCTTCATCCAATCTTCCGTTTCTGCTAATAACTGTGCCGAGGTACGTATATTCTTTCACTGTTTTGAGTGATTCTCCTGTTCTGATGATATCAGGTATGATATCACCTTTTCTGATGATAGGTTCTCAACCACATTGTGTTACTACCTTTTTGGCATTAATAATCATGCCCTTTCTGTCTAGCTCCGCTTCCCATTCCACTACAGCTGTTATACATTACACTAGATATTCTGGACAGAATCTGGGTACCATGTCATCCGCATATAGTAGTGTTTGTGCAAGAACTGTCCTCAGGTTCCATTTCCTAACTACTGCCTGCACCATCTTTCTTTAACATATATTTGTAGGACTTCTTCCACCATAATAATAAATAGAAGGCTAAAACTGTCTCTCTGTTTGATGCCTCCCTTCTTCTCAAAGCTTTCCGATTCCTTTCCATTGATTCTAACTTTTCCTTTTGAGTTTTTATTGGACGATCTAATGGCATCTATGAGTTTTTGTAAAAAGCCAATTGATACTGGTAAAATAGAAGACAGCCACACTCCAAGTCATTTCTAGAAGGATTCTGTGATGTTTAAAATGGATAGGGTCACTTTATCCACTTATCACAAATCCAAAATATCTACAAAAGATAGATAAACAGGGAAAGTACTAAACATCTGTATTCACTTGTAGGTGACAGACTAGTGTTGGCATTACTTTCGATCTAAACTGTATCTATTATATATATAAACGATATAAAGTTAGGGGAAATGAAAAAAATGTTAATATTGGCAAACAAGGTAGTTTATGATAAGAATTTGTAGAAATTGGACTAGGTTACTTACAAATTCTACTTTCTCTCAAATATTTTTACTAGATACTTTTTGATTTAATTACTGAAACAAATGTTTGTTTAAATTTATTATAATGTATATTATATATTTTTTAAAAATAAAATGACCCTATAATTAATTGAGATGTTTTAAAACTATTTGTTTCCACCTAATAGAATTTTAAAATGTACAATCTTAAACTAGGATTGATTATTGATTTCGAAGTTTGGAAAAATTCTGTAATTAATTAAAACAGAGAGCACAAATATTTATTAGTTGGCAGTCCTAAAATAATATTAAGTACTATTTTATGGATATATCAATAACACTTGTTCCCTTTGATTTTTGATAAAAAATCGTCTCTAGTTGGGTAAGCTACAGTTTCTTGTACCAGCCATGTGGAAATTTGCCTAGTTTGATAAATGCTTATCAGTACCCTACGAAACATTACAGGAATATATATGTTTAACTTTAAGCTTTCAGAGAATGAAATGGCTCATATCATCTTCCAAATGTTTACCTTTCAGGTGCAATAGTTCTAAAATAGTTAATCAATTTCATGTTTTTGATTCTACCTGCTTCTTACCATTCAGGGTTTTTTGAAATCACTGGAATAAGTAAGAAATCCTCATTATATTGTATAATATTTTTATTATATAGGAGAGAAAGAGAAAAACTGCTTCACAGATTGGAAATGGGCCCCAATTTATTACCTGTTAAAGAGTTCCAACGATCAGCCGCTGGGAAGCAGCAAGATAGCTCTATGACAATAAGGCCTCCAGATATACTTCAGCAGACTATTACATATCTTTTTAACAAGTAAATACTCTGATTTAGTTTTTTAAGATTCTATATTTTTTTGTTATTTTTCGATTTATGAATTGGATATCTGCTTTGGTTCATATTTTTTTTCTTTTTTTCTGTAGCATTTTATCTTCAGATGGCTCCCTTGACACTTACAACTTTGTTGAGAACAGGCTTCGGTCTGTTCGACAGGACCTTTTTAAACAACAGTGTTCTGGGCATATTGTCCTTCCTATCCTAGAACCAATTATTAGGTTCTATGCTTGGGCAACATATTGGTAAGATTTAATTGAATTTACTTAAAATCATCTTTAAAATATATGCTTCTTGTTCTGTTATCACTAGTTTAATTTTTATGTTTTGAAAACCAGAACAATGTAAATTAAAATAAATAGAATTATTAAACTGCGATCTTTTAGATACAAATGTTGAAAGTTTAAAAAAATATGGTTACTTGCAATGGAATGACAATTCCAATATTGAATTATATAATCATAGATTTAGGAATAATATGATAAGGGATAATACCAAATCACTCTAAGAAATATTTCTTGATTTAATTCTTAATTTTGTTAACGCAAAATTACTAGAAATGATTTAGATTGAAAATAGTCTGGCATTGATGACCAGGCTAACAAACATAATCGAAGGGGGGCTCCCTGTAACAAGTTTTTAACAACGAAATTTGACAAAACAATTTTTGTTTTTGAGTGTTAAGAGCTCTTTCTGACCTGATTTGACTAAATAAAGGTAGCAATGAATTAGTTCTTAATTCATAGTGAAGGAACTTATGTTCCAAAGCTGAAAATATGTTAATTTGTATTCATTATAAACAACTTAATTATGATTGTTCATTTTTTATTTTATAACACTAGTCAAGAAGATAAAGAAAAAAAACATTGACCCACATTAAGCCCTCATTTTTGTAAATGATCTAATAATGAAAAAAAACCTGTAGTACTAAAACCTAATGGAGAGTAAAGGGTTAATTATTTTGTAAGGAGGTACTGTTTCTATTACAAATGTTGTGCACGGTGGTGATTTGTTCAAGATCACACTTAACCATCTGGTTTTATGCCCTGTAGAGTCTCCCAATCTCAGGCTCGATCCATGGCTGATTGTAGTAGAATAAATAATTACTTGCCGTAGACAGACTGAAACCTGAGTCCGGAAGATAGGAGTACAGTGCCTGGCTCTCTGAGCTACCCTACTTCTCACTTAAATAACATATATTGTTTTATCCAGTATATTTTTTAATTATGTTACCATTATGGAACATTATTTGTTTAAATTGATTGATCATTATGAACTATTGTACTACTTTTTTTTTCCAAATAAGAATTGGATATTTAATAAATATATCAAATCTTATATCAATATTAAAAATGTCAATAATTAATTCTCTAATATAATAAGTTCAACCAGTTTTCCATTTTTATTTTGCCTAAAAGATATAAACGTTTTTACAAATTTTAGAATTTTCAGGAAGTAAAATGTTGAATGCCATCAAATAACTAAAATATAATTGAAAACTTAAAATTTTTTTCTGAAAATATAGAAATTTAAAAATGAATAATTATTAGTAGAAAAATGTTTTCTACAAAAACTAACCAATATCATAGAATCTTCTTTTGATGATTGAAGTTTCTTTGTCTTCTTTCTCAACAAAGTAACACTGACTGTGTCAGCAAACAAACACTAACGAAACAAAGCGTTGATCCTCTAAAAGTTTTCAATTCACTTCTCATCCACCAAAGTGTGTTGTTTGGCAATTCAATCAAAGAGTCCCTTATTCTTCTTGGGTGACTCTTCGATGTCTTCTTTTTCAAGATTTCTACCCTTGAGCTAGACAAAAGAGGATGACCTCCTGCATCCAGGAAACATCATTCCCCTCCCGCGCCCAAGCAAAAAATCATTCTAAAACCAAGCTCTATTCCTTCCCCTTCTATTGGTGTTCATTTTCAACATCAATTGTAGCACTATGGTTTTGAGTTTTTTCTTATGATTTTCTTTAGTACTTAGTCTTAACTTCTATTTTTTCTTTAATGTATTGTAATTTTAATTATGATGGGAGGTTAAATTAAAATATTTGAATCTGCTCAACATGACCGTGATTCAGCAAACTTTAGGCAAGACACACGCCACCATCTTATTTGTTTTGAATAACGATCATTTCTACTCCATATTTCACTGAACAAAATTGGTTAGCTTTCTTTTTGGTTTAACAAAGCAAATGAACAATATTGAAACAATACATAAAATAAAACATGTTAAAAACCCTTTATACATAAAACATAACCATTTACTTAAAAAAGAGGATGTTACAGTATTTATGTATATATATATTTTTTATCATAGGTATAGTGAAACACCTGGTTTCCAGAGTTATCTTAATGACATCCAACTTCTTGAATGCTTAAAAGCCTGCTTAAGAGTTGCTGATGAGTCTAATGAAATGCCTTCATCAGATATTGAAGCTTTATATTTACTTATGAATCTAGGGAACATTCACCCACTTTTGAGATCTTTTTCTTTGCCCAAGAAAAGAAGGTTAGTTGGCTAGTTTTAAAAACATTTTTTAGTGGTTTTATGCATTGGTAAAAGTTTCCCAGAAGAATGCTAATGTTTGTCAAAAACCCAGCGGTTGGTTGAAAGGTGAGTTACAATTGGTTTTCCAAATCCTAATGAACCACAGGATTCCTTTCATGAGGTAGAAAAACCTTACTTATTACTAAGTACAGAGAAAGGTGTTAAAAGGAACAAAATACACAAGCTCCAAACTCTGCTCCCACAAAATATAATAGTAGCTGTACCACGGTTGGGCCTCTGTCACTTGAAAATTTATTCCACTAAACAAAAATGACTAAATTTCTAGTTGGACATAACATGACTAAAATGTTATTCAATTAAAACAAATTTTGAATAAATTTTTAGTCATTGATTTCAAACCAAAATTTGAATACATCTATAAATTGTTTTCATAAAGGATTTTTTTTTTATTTATATTTTTTGAACATAAAATGCTTTATTATAATTATTATTTTTAAGTTGTGTGGGGAAATGTTTTCATAATTTTAAACTATTATTTGAAATAATTAGTGTAACATTCAAAATAAATCAGAATAATGACACATTTTAATTAGTACTATATAATTTTGTTTTAATGTAGCACTACTTTTTAAAATAGTGTTATTTCTTTTACAATGTATAATGCAAGATCTAATTAGGAATAGTTTCATATAGCTTTGCATGTTGTAAGTAAATAATGAATATAAATTCTGTGACAGCGAAAGATTAATTTTAACTAATTAAATGAAACTTTTTGTCTTAAGTGAATAACTTACTCATTCAATAAAGCTCCACGGCATGTATTCAATCAAACATCTGCTGGATTGTGCTCGGATAATTTCTCCATTTCTATGATCATTGACTCTCCATAAATATGTGTTGTAGTGGCTTTTTATGAATTTTAATGCAATAATCTGCCTATATACTCATAATTATTTCTATTTACACTCTCGACAACTCCCTATTATTAAGAAATGAAAAATATTTCAATTTCAGAAAGTTTTATTTTCTATTTATTTGTTTAGTTTTATGCTAAATGATAATAATATAGTTTAGAATAACTTTGAAAATTGTTTTTTCTTTTAGAAGTCCACTTCTGCTAAAATCGGAGAAATTGAGTCTGGATTGGCATATGGGGAACTATGTTCGGGTATGTGGAAAGATCAAAGAACTACCTGTTCTGTTAGCTGCCCTTATTTCTGCAAAACATTTTCCTACCATTAGAAGGTATATATATTCTGAATTAGTAACCTAGTTATATGTTAGTAATACTTATTAAAAAAAAAAAGAATGAGTAAACCTGTTGGGTACAGAGGAAGCAAGAATTATCAGATTGGTAATAAGCTCTTAGTAGAGGTTAAGATTTAGCATAGGTCTCAGTTCCTTTCGTTAGAGATAACTATTGTTTATAAGAAAAATAATGTGAAAATAGAATAGTCCCGAATTGAGTTTTGATGCATTCTATGAAAAAAAAAGTTCTGTAGTATAATACAGTAAGAAATATGGGGCTTGAGAAGTGCTAAGATAATGGATGTAGAGAAGAATAGGATCAGAATAAGGAACGATAATGGAAAACAGAAGGTAATTTCCTTTGTTGTGGTTATAGTATTATAATATCAGAAACTAACCCATGCAACTGGGTTAACCATTCTAATTAGATTTAAGTCTTATATTAAAAAAATAAAAAAGTGGTTTGTTTTTATTTCATTTAGGTTACTATTCAGAACCTCTAGTATATTTTGTGCATAAAAATCCCACAGTTTCCTTAAAAAATCGTCTTATAATTTTCTTTTCTAAACCATGTAGTTTCTATGATTAGAAGGGGACAAATATTTTGTGAGTCAAATTATGCACCTATTCCTAAAATTGAAAAAATAAATCAGTGATCTATTTTATATTACTTCATAACATCAGAACATTACCTGAGTAAAAGTCCTATGATTTTAGATAAGAGGGGTAGGGGTGAACGTGGTAAGACCTATATATTTTATCAATTTTTTGCTTATATCTTGAAAATTATTGGATTTGGTGAAATGGGCACTGCGCATAATTAAAGTACATAAAATTTCCTATAAAAGTGGTTGTATATTTTTTTTTTCAATTAATCTTGTAGTTTCTGAGACATAGCAGGGATTGATAAAACACTTTTTTTTTTTTTACCTCATCCACTTTCTCCTCCACCCTAAACCAGATGGGCAAGGCTAAAAGGCTTTTTCACACTTAATGTTCTGATATTACTAAACAATATGAAACAGGCCACTTTCTTGATCTGTACACCTAAAGGAGTTTTTATCAAACCCCTTGGTCGATGTATTAATGTAAAACTGACAAAATACACAATTTTTATCCTTTCCACTTCCACCAACATATAGGGTGTTTTTTTAAGCCCGATAGAACTTGAAATTGTAAAAAATAACACAAAAAATTAAATTGTAATCAAAATTTTTTTTTTATTCGAAAGATCAATACGTGACATTAACATTTGAAAATGATTTCGGGCATATGGGCACCGCGGCTGTTCTTGACGAAGCGCATTCTGGACGTCCAATTTTGGGCCACTTTTTCGAGCACTGCTGGCCGTATGTCACGAATAACACGAACAATGCTGGCCTCCAAGGCGTCAATTGTTGCTGGTTTATCAGCATAAACCAGTGACTTCACGTAGCCCCACAGGAAATAATCGAGAGGTGTCAAATCGCACGACCATATGCGGCAATTTTGCTTATTAACAAACCCGTTAAGCCAAAAATGCGCCTCATCGCTGAACACAATTTTACAGAATGCGCTTCGTCAAGAACAGCCGCGGTGCCCATATGCCCGAAATCATTTTCAAATGTTAATGTCACGTATTGATCTTTCGAATAAAAAAAAAATTTTGATTACAATTTAATTTTTTGTGTTATTTTTTACAATTTCAAGTTCTATCGGGCTTAAAAAAAGACCCTATATAAACCTGATTCTGGAGGTACTAAACAACATAGGAGGTGGGGTCAGTGACTGGACTTTAATGCTAAACATTACATCTGGTAGATAAAATTTTTATATGTAAATCTAAATAACTACCAACTTTTGAACCCTCCTAAGAGTTCTAGAAAAATAATAAATCTTTTTAAAGATGTTCAACTTAAATTTAATCAAATAATACTATGGTATTAAATTTATACTTTGATCATAATTATAGGGTTCCAAAAAATGTATTAATTAAACATATCACAACATTAATTGCAAACCTCTTAACCTCATAAGTTTTACACTATTATTAGGTGGTTTTGAAATTAGCATTTCAATGTTCGTGTTCCCAATAGTTTTCTTTTTAAATTCTGCAACCTCTAGTTTAGCTAAATTTATATTACACATATTTAAACTCAATAGAAATTTTATTTTAAATTATAAAATTACAGGCATGCTTTAAGTACTATGGCAGTTGCTTATAACAGCCGCACTTTAGTGGTACCATTATCGCTGTTGATCTCGATAGGGCTTTTTGAGGATGAAAAGGAGGCAGAAGAGCATTGTCATTATTATGGTCTTCAGATTAGAGAATCATCTATTTCTTTCCAAAGAGCTAGTTTCAACCACTCTATAAAAGAGGTACCAGTTTTCATTAGAATAGATTGTATTAGTTATTTTAGTGTATTCTTAATTTTTTATGTTTTTCTTTTTTGTTGCTGTGAATGGTTCAGAAAATCTTCTAGATATATGGTTGATTGATTTATTTTTATTTAAGATATATTTGTTTCCTATTATTCTCAACAGGCTAATAAAAATATTTCTTCTAACTTTTTTTTTTTATAATAAATATTTTATTAGCATTAGATACTGGATTAATAATAAATTAACTAAAATTGATTCATTAATTAAATTAATCATTTGAATAATTTGCTCATTATTGGGTATTATTTTTAAAAATTTACTATCATATAATTTATGAGAAAAAGTATTATATTTGTATACTGTCAGTACATTACAACTGTTAAATCTTGTAGATCAATGAAATTATTTATACTCCAAATACGTCTTTTATCTCTAATTTAGAAAATGCTATTTGTTAAGAATATGGAACCTTTATTAATTTATTTACACCACCCAGTCAATTGTAGTTAGTATATGTATTATTATGTTTTAAACGTTTCCCACAGGGCATTTGGCCTTTAAAATAAGAGCATTGTAGTAACAATTATTGTGAAGGGGAGGGTAAAGTCTGAAATTCCACCTCAATTTTTACCAGATTTCCCAACTTATTAGAGGTCTGGAAAGTATTCCCTTAAATTTTCTTTTTTCCTAAATATTTGTAAAAAAAATAAAAAAAAAAAATTAAAAAAAAAAAAAATGATCTTTCTAAATAGCATTTTGAGTACATTAACCTCTTTTAATAATGTTTGCTACAATTTTCACAGTTTGAAATAGGTTTTCAAATCTTTCAACTTTTCGGGTTTTCAAATTGATGACCAATTTCTCCCTGGCTCCTCCCCTTCCCCGATCTTTCTAGTGTGAAACAAATTTTAATGTAATAAAGGTCAAGCACTGGTGCCAATTGTTTTTTTAAATCATCTTATGAAATTTAAGTTTTATTTTAAAATTTTCTTGTGAATTAAATTTATTTCTTGATATATTTTCAAAGTTAGATAACTGAAAATTTATAATTAATGTTATAAAGGAATGTGATTCCTTTAATGTATTTTTTTTTTTCTCTCTAGGCTCTGTTCAAGCGCCCTGAGTGGATCTCTTGCAAATTACACCTTGCATTACTCCCAGATCTCTTTTTGAATGGCAATGATTGCTAATATTCATGATTGCTGCTAAATCCCAGCTTCACCTCAGTTAAGAAGTTATGAAGGTAACATTAGGTATTTATTTATTTTTATTGTTTATTTGAATCATATATTGTATTATAATATAAATTATTATTATTCCTTTTAAGCTTTGCTGGCTTAAATATGCCTAACTAAATTTTTAATCATTAGAGATAGTTTTATATTCATCAATAATTTTATAAAGATTATGCTTGTCAACTATATAGAAGGAAATACATATAAACAAATAAAGAAATTTAAGTGTTTGGGGTCTACAGTTACTAGAAAAAATTATGAAATTAAGATGAGGTGAAAGTTTATAGGGTTTAGTAAAGAACAGATTCCTAAAAACTCAATGCACTCTGAGGTAAATACCTATGGGATAGACTGAAGCATAGGTGAGAGGATTGCATCAAGATTGATCTCGTGAATTTTGGTTTTGATGGGCCTCATGGAGCAGGTGTGTGTGAACAGCAGTTGTTGGTATTGGGATCAAACCTTCTAGGCTGCTAAGCCTTTTATTATTACTAAATATGTTATTAAACCCAGAGATTCATTATCTATTCCACAAATATAAACCCAGCCCAATCTCCATGAAATCCCTTCCCTACAAGATGAGGTCATCTCCACACCTCCAGCTTATAAAAGCTTTGAGTGCTGATTATATTGAATTTTCTTTTATCCAGCCCAGCAGATCCATATGCCCAATTTGATTGTCATGGTTACCTTATAAATTCAGATGAAGTCAATCATCTATATGTATTATGTCTATTCTTTTTGTATACTAAGATAAAGATAAGAACTGGTGTCTGTCTTAAAACCTTGACATTCCAACTCAGCGACTGCAAAGGGGTTCGGTCAGAATCCTCTTAAAGATAAATCATCAGCCAATTTTGCAAGATGTCTCTCCCATTGGAGCTTCCACTCTTGATGAAATAAGATATATCTGGTTAATGATATAAATCATACAGCTCCTACTTGATTCTCTGCCTCCATATACTATTATTATATAATATATATATATTTATATATTTTTTCTTTTACTATCTCCTTAGTAGTGTTAGGCGTGGATTAGTCTCAGCCCATTGCTTATATGTTTCTGTCCAGAACCATTCTTCAGACGTGAACTAATTAGCAACCATATTCCTAACTGAGTCTGTGTAAGTAGTCACTGTACCTTGGCCTATCTACAGGGTGCTTTCCTGTAGACCTTGCTCCATCAGCCAGTGGGCCTTCCGATCTTCTCCCAACATACAAACATGGCCATACCTTTTCAACTGGCGTTCCTCCGAGGCTTCAATAATAGATCTCACTCCTGATATGATTCTGATTCTGTTATTTCTTCCATAACCCCTTCTGATTTTTCCCAACACTTTTCTTAGGAATCACATAAATAAATAGGTAAGAATATTAACTTAAACAGGTATTACTTTGTTTCTTTACTTACTTCCCGTTAGCCTATCAGCGCTGAAGATATTTGGTTGAATATACCTTTTACCTTTCTGATTTGGTACAATATCTCATGATCTATTCTTCATCCCTACTTATGACAGCACCTAGATAATAAAAAATTTCCACTATTTCATGGATCTGTCCAAGGCAATTAATTACAAACTAATTCAGTTTATTTATTTTATTCTAGGTATTCGCATTAACATCCTACAATGTCATGAATGATCAAGGGAATAATATTTTCAGAGTCTAGTCTTTTAACTGCAATTTAGAAGAATTCATCAGTGGTATTGATCAAGTTAGTTAAGATGTAGTTAATTATTTTAGAAACAAGTATTTTTACATAAAGCTTTATTTTTTTAAAAAACTCCCTTCAGCTCTATGTACATAGTCTAAAAATTATATTCATAATAATAAATTAGTTTTGAGTCGTGTTTGAGTTTATAGTCACAGTTGAAATATGTGTTTCTGTAATGCTTAAAATCTGTAACATATTTTACATAATAGACACAGTAATATTTCTTAAGATATTCACAATATCTTTCATGCCTAATATTTTCACAGAGTTCAACTCTTAAACCTTCGCATGCTTACTACACGGATCCGTGTATCACGTGTCTAGCACATGGTGCCCACTACACGGATCCGTGATCGGCATGGTGTCTGCTTGGCAAGAGGTGTTTTTGCACTTGTTTCCTGTAATAGAATATTCATTTTAAACATATTTAGTGATTGTTTTTGAAAAATGTTTTTATTTTTGTATTTTTTTTGCTATTCAATTAAGGTACATATTTTCAACCATGAATATTGAAGCTGGTCTGTCAAAACGAAAGTCTGAATGCAAAAATGAAACAAACATCAAGAAAAAGTTTTGTATTAATTGTTTCTGTTTTGGTAATATGTTGCACTTTTTTCCATGATTATATAGTTGTAATAAATTTAATTTAAACTACTTACGTGTTTTACAATGGATATTTTGCTGACAGTGCCGGATATTCGGATCCATGTGATAGGTATAAATGGGCAAATATTCCACACAAAAAATAAATTTACAAAAAATGAATTTAATTTGTAATAAAGACACTTATTACTACTGGAAACAAGAAAAAAAAAATCTCACATTTTTTTTTATAAGGCAGTGAACGGGGGGGATAACTAGCCTAAAATAAATTATAATGCGGTTAGCACAATTAGTGGTCTGTGTTTCTATAATCCTTTACCATCAATAACATATTTTCCAAAATCGACAGGGTAATGTATCACAAGATATTAATATTCTTTTTCATGCCTAATATTTTCACAGAGTTCGACTCTGAGCTCACCTAAAATGAATTATTATGGCACTGAGATAAGTAGTGGTTAGCATTTCTGTAATTTTTACAATGAATAACATATTTTCAAAAACGACTTCATTCCTTTTCTCTTTCATGCTTTTTTGTAATTCTTACAGTCAATAACATATTTTCCAAAATCGATAAGGCAATACATCTCAAGATATTCTCAATTTCTTTCAAGCCTAATATCTTCACAGTGTTCACCTGTGAACTCAACTAAAATGAATTATGCGTTTGATATAAGTAGTGATTTACGTTTCTGTAATTTTTACATTGAATAACATATTTTCTAAAAATAAGTTATTTCTATCAAACATCTAACAGTTGGGTTGAAAATTTCATAGGCTAACATAGAAAGTAATTGTTTTTTGATAAAGTTTGATTTTATTATTCAATATATTTTCCTTCGAGCGCAATACAACGATTATAGTGGTTATACAATTTGTTGATACCATTTTTATGGTATGATTTATCGTTTGTTTATATATCGTTATATGGTAGACTCAAAATAGGCCTCAATTTTGGTGATTGCTCTTCATCGGCGCTAAATTTCTTTCCAGTGAGCTTTCTCTTGAGGTCTGAGAAAAGGAAAAAGTCACTGAGGGCCAGATCTGGCGAAAATAGTGGATGCGGAAGCAATTCAAAGCCCAATTCATGAAATCGTTTTTAATTTGCCATCGTTTTCTTTGATTTGTGACACAGTGGATTGTCTTGTTGAAACAGCACTTTCTTATTCTTCAAATGAGACCATTTTTCCGTGATTTTGTCCTTTAAACGCTCCAATAAGCTATGTAATAGTCCCTGTTGATGTTTTTCCCTTTTCAAGATAGTTGATGAATATTATACCATGCCCATCCCAAAATACTGATGCCATAACCTTACCAGCTTACTGTTGCGTCTTTCCACGCTTTGGAGTTGGTTCATCACATGCAGTCTACTCGGCTGACTGTGGATTGGACTCTGATGTGAAATGATGGAACCATGTTTCATCGTTACATACAGTTTGTTACAAAAATTCAGATTTATTATGATAGAACAGTTCCAAACACTACTTAGAATCATCAATTCGTTGTTGTTTTTGGTCGATTGTGAGCTCATGTGGCACCTACTTTGCACTGAGCTTTCGCATACCCAAATATTCATTCACGATATGTCTAAAACATTCCTTTGATAACTTTAGAGTCTTAGCTATCTCTATCAATTTCACTTTAAGGTCATCCAAAATTATTTTGTGGACTTTTTGATATTTTTGCGGTAACAGGCTCTTTGGGGCATCCACTGCATGCATCATCCTCAGTGCTCATGTTGCCTTGTTTAAACTTAAAAAAATTCTTTTGGTACAAGTCTGATTAATATTTATCAAGCTAAGCCTTGCCTTCCCTTCAACAGTATTTTTTTTTTTCGCCAAAAAGCAATGCTTTATTGACTCATGAAATTCCTTTTTATCCATTTTTTTCAAACTATCATAAGTTGTTTCACTCAAAATGCTATATCTCACAAACTAATAATCCGACAGCTGTCAAATTTATACACGTTTCTTTTGAAGGTTAGGGCTATGCTGAGATGAATACCCCTAATATTTCCATAGAGTTAGATTATGAACTCACGTAAAATGAATTATAATGTAGCTGACATATGTGTTTCTGTAATTTTTACAATCAATAATGTATTTTTTAAAATCGACAAGCTAATTCTTACCAAGATATTCACAATATCTTCTATGACTAATATTTTCACAGAGTTAAACTCTGAACTTTCCCAAAATGAATTATTATGCAGTACACACAAATAGTGGTCTGTGTTTCTATAATCTTTTACAATCAACATATTTTCCAAAATTGACAAGAAATCCTTATCAAAATATTTACAATATCTTTCATGCTTAATATTTCCATAGAGTTCGACTATGAACTTATGTAATACATAATGTAATAATTATAATTCTGTTGACATAAGTTAGTTATTTGGATTTCAGTAATTCTTTCCATCAATAACATTTTTTCCTATATGGATATAGTCAAAATTAATTTTTTTTTTTTTTTTATTTGTTGATATTTACAACTGTATAAAAAAATACAACCAGTAAATTTAATCATAATGACATAATGATATGATACAGGATGTAGAGAAACAAAATTAATTTAAATACTAACACAGCTAAACCATATTGTACACCCTTCGACTAAACTCCATTAAATATTTTTTTTTTTAAACTCATTCAAGAATAGAGATTTTATTTCCCTTTTTTTTAACACGACCCCTAGCGAACTGAACATATTTAAATATAAGATGATCAGGGTTGCGGTTAAAAAAGAAAAAAAAATAGTTTAAAACGTCCGCTTCATTGTTGCCTTCTGTTCAACTGTTCGCTTTGAACAGTTTTTTTTGTATCTTTTTAGCCCTGATGAAACCCTGCAAAGTGGGGCGAAACGTCGGACATTAAAATAGTCTTAAACTATTTGTTCTTCTTTGTTTGACCACAACCCTGACCATCTTCGTATATTTAAATCTTCATGGTCAACTATGTATACATATATTGAACATATTTAACTTTGCCTGCAGCCTTATTCTGCCTCGCCAGCCTGTAGTCGGTTAGCAGAGGTCATCTCGCTGACATATAGCTTATAGCTCGTCACTCTCCCAATCTAGGTGGCTTGTGGTGTAATTTCTTTCAACTTTTCTCAGTCATAGCACCTCATCTCTGACTGTTTGGTTAGCAAAACAAACAACTAATCACGGTGGTAGGGGTTCTTCCATAGGCCTTTTTCTTTCTACCATGTCTATATCTTGGGTAGTAAACTTAATTCCTTGAGCCTTTCCAATGGATAAAACTATACCCTCTGGCGTCTCATCAGTTTTCTGTGTAATTTCCCTTATCTCAAGGGAATGTGAGAGCTGGGCCTGTTCTGAGTGATTAAGTCTAATGTCCATGTTTATGGTTTGAATATTTATATTATTGTTTTCCCACTAACAATTTTTCAATTAACTCGTCATGTTTTCTTGATCTTTTCATTGACTTAAGCCTCTGAGCATTTTTAAAGAATATGTTGTCTTGTTTATCACCTGAAGTCCTTATATCGTCCGTTATTTTGCCAACCTTGGCCAGTATAGTGGTGATATTTTATGACATATTGCTACTTGGAGCGCCGCTATGTTCTGTTGTTACTTGCTTATTCATTGATATTATCGGCTCACAATCAACAAATTTTAATGTTAATGTTTTTCACTATTCGATAATTCGGAAGCACAATCTCAATGACTTGTAGCAAGGTCATTAAGCTAATGAAATTAATGAATTTAAGGTTAAAGTATTCGAACTAGAAAGAAAATTTGACATTTTTTTTTTTAGTATTAGGTTCCGCTAAAATCAATTTTGTATTATGTTAATTTATTATATCATTGCTATTAACTATTTAAAAAAAAAAACAATAAACAAAGAAAAAACACAGCAAATAACCTTCATAACGCCACTTATCGATTTTCCTTCTATCAGATGATCTTGTTACTACTACCCTTCTTAACTACACTGCACATGCCTCTATCAATATGTCTCAACATACACTATTTGGTTCCAATGGTGTTTTAGATTACTTTAGGCGAGTGATTCAAGTTTAGTGCACTTTCTCTTGTATTAATCCGATTTTAAAAATTTTATTTTTAAGATTTACAGTGGAACTAACTCTGCGACGTTTCAGACTCAGTTGTCCATTTTCAAGCTTTTCTGGAACCATTTTCTATTTTTTTTCCTCATGTGGGTTAACATGTCACTTTTTGTCTTCCATTAATTAAATTGTTCGTCTGTCTATTATACATTTAAGCGTTCTTCTTAAAAACAAAAAAATTGTTAATTTTTCTTTTTCTTTATAGATGCAGTTCTTTTTATTCTTATTTTGCTGCTACCTAAATAGATTCATGTTTAAAACTGGCGAGATATCGGCAATAGAATCTTCTCTCACCAAACTGTTCACATGTGTATAATTTAATGATAATACTTTCAGTTTAAAGAAACTAACACAAACATAATATAGGAATTTTATTTGCTTAAAGTTTAACAATGTAAATATCGAAAATGTTTTACTAATGTGAACAAATTTGTGATTTCATACATAATATAACAGTATATTTAACTTTTTTTAAAAAATTAATCTACGTACACTGAATAAGAGCGTTAGTAACTATATATTTTTTGTACTTAATTTTCCATAGTATATTTATTTAGATTTTTTAAAATATTAGTTTAGGTTCCTTTGATTTTTTTTTCAAATAATAAAGGTATTATTTTTAGCAGTGCCTATAATTTTTTTAAAAGTAAATGTATAGCTGAAGGAAAGTTAACGAAAGTAAAGAATCATTTTTGCAACTTATTTTGTAAATCCAACTGATCTTGTAGTGTAGCTATTGTGACTTATTGCAATGTGTCACCAGCTTCAAATTTATCAAATACTTTCTTACTCTTGTAATCCAACAGATAATTTCTCATCCAGACGCTTGCTTATCTGGCGTGTGAAATCTTTTCCTTTCTCTCCTCTGAAGCGTTCATTATGCTTATCGTGATAGTCTCTTCTTGACTGTGTTCCTCATTTATTTTGGGGTTGTCAAGCCTGTCTTATAGCTGAGAGAGCTTAATTTGTTGCAATGATATTTTGGCCTGATAGCTATTACACAGAAGGCCCTAGACAAAGCGTATTGAGGATTTTTCTTAGGAAATATGTAAGGATTGACTGTGCCAAGGGATGAATCCTGGACACTGACGCTAGTAGTGGAGAGGATCAGTCGGCTAGCAGATAGATTAACAGTTTTAGTTGCTGGGATAAGCCAGATAGACTAGAACTGTGGGAAAGTTACGGCCTCAGTTGCTGGAATGAGCCAGATGGACTAAGATTGTTGGATAAGAGGAATAGGAACAAAGTAGACCGAAGGATAAAAGTCAAGTCTTGGGTACACATAAAAAATGGCAACTGTAGCTATTTTGTAGTTTGCACCAACCACATCAGCAGTATAGTTAGAAAATAACCCTGGCGATAGGACTGCTCCATGGGGCACTTCGCAGGTCAGTTGTACGAAGCGGAAATACTCATTTGAAACCCACACAGTGATGATCCTGTTGTCGAGAAATGATGCGATGATACTGTAGAATTGTTCTGGACACTCAAAGTCTATGAGCTTACAATACAGAATGCCCTGAAACACTGAGTTGAATACCTTACAACAATCATATGGAGATCATGGCCATTTCATGGTTCCAATTGAAGCTGCAGTTCACCTTTTTCTGGAACTTCATAAGATGGTGTTCAGTACTGATGTGGGCCTCCCCGGGTATTCCCAAAAGTAATCAGAATGATCTCATATATCTTAGTATGGTGAGACAACAGACTTATGTGACTGTAGTGATTAACATCGTACCCCGTCTTGCTTGGTTTGAGGGGTGGAAACAGAATGGCATATTTCCATTTTGTGGGGAAGTATCTCAGCCTCAAGCAGAGTTGTACAGATTTGCCAGATGAGCAATCCCTTTCCTCGGTAGCTGCTAAAGTAATATGGTTTTGCACCCCATCTTGGCCTGGGGCCCGGTTTCTATGACTACGCCTTAGAATGGCCTTTAGTTGTTTAGGTAATACAGTGGGAATGATGAAGGTGAGACAGATGTACTAGCCTGAAGGCTTTCTCACTTCTTAACTGACTCTCTATCAGGAGAAGTTAGGGATTGGGACAAACACTATCTAGCATGATTTCAACTGTGGTGTTTTACTAGAAAACCTAGTGAACTACAGCTGGCATCATTATCACACAACCACTGCGTCTACTCCAGGCAATGCTCAAGAGCGATCCTGGTACTGCCTGTAATGTGATGCCGGCAGGCACATCTGGTCCATGTGGGCATACAGCTGCTCCATGACTGGCATGGTAGAGGCACTAGTCATCGGGGCAGGCTGCTGTTTCTTTTTTGCAACAGTTCCGAGAAGGCTATGTCATTCCTAGCCCTGCTCTTCTTCAGAAGGTTCACCTATACAGGGCACTCCTTTGATGTCACCCTATGACCTTCCCTATTGTTACACCTGGGTGGCCCCCTCAGAGTACACTGGGTCAGGTCGTGATTTTCAGCACACTTCAGGTAGATCACTTCTGGGTTGTAGTATCGCATGGTTTGTCCATATTGTTGGCAATGCCTACACTGGACCGGGCTACTATCTTGTTTGAAGGTGGAGATTCAGAAGTGCACGTGGTTGATTACTCCCAGTTTCCTTATATTGGCGATCTTGACGAAATGTTCCGTCACCAGTTGAAGAAAATCTAGTTCCACTCATTGTCTGTCAGGTTGAGTCTTGATCAAGTGACACAGCAATACAAGCCTGTCTTTAATGTCGCTGACAATATCTTTAAGATCATGGTCAACGTCGAACCCGCAGAGGACCGACTTCTTCGACTGTTCAGTTCCTCGTGGGGCCAATGTGTGGCATTGGACCGGGTCGTAACGTACGCAAAAGGATTTTGTGTTCTGCCAGAGCAAGGCTGCCCTTTCCTCGAGAGGTGCACTCCACGGATGAAAGTGGTCACAGGATGCATTTATAGATCTGCAATTTAAACTGCAGAAGGAGGAGAAGGTGGTTCAGTCTGTAACACCGCCTTCTTACTTAGAGGTGGGTGGACAACTTGAAATGGCGGTCCAGCTTCACACCCAATTAAACTATAGAGTTGGAAGGGGAAATGATGGTTGCGCGTCCTTTTTTTTTTTTTTCCAAAATCCTTAAAAATATAAATTTAATAAAATAAAAGAAATATAATTTAAATATAAACATATTGTTGATCTGCACTTGTTCCTTTTATTAGAGCAAAGCTCCATTCTAAGGAATGTCTGAGTTTATATAATTAAATAGTGCTGGTGGTTCATTTCTGAGTTGTGTAAAGTGTTGGGGCACACCCCATTTCATTGACTTACACTAAAACTTAAAACAACTAAAAACTAGATATGTGTCACTTGCATTGGCTGTTTTCATTGGGTACTGTGTAAGTCTTGCCAAAGCACTAGAGGGGGGGCTGGTGTCATTGTTTAAAAGAGTCAGAAATTGGCATGCTTCCGACCAATGAACTCTGGTACTGTGGGCTGATCTAGGAGCTAATGTAGTTCTGGAGGCTTCATCTCCTTCCACGATGTAGTTCGAACCATCTTACGCAGTATGCTGTCCTGCAATGCCTGCCGTTGGAGAGGTATGTGAAGATTGGCATCCTGTATAGAAGTGCCGGCCTCAGAATATTCTTATAGGTCTGCAGTTTAAGCTGCAGAGAGAGCGTTGGTGTTGTGAGGAGGTAGTTCAGTCTGTAAAACCGCCTTCTTACTTTTTTGGTAGAGGTGAGTGGAGAATTTGAGATGGCTGTCCAGTTTCACACCCAGATAGACTATGGAGTTTGAAGGTGAGATGATGAGTCGTTCAGTTTGAGCGACTTCGGGAGAGTCAATCGCTTATGTTGTTGATGAGCGAAAACAACACAGTCTGTCTTTGCTGGGCTCATGTTGATATTTAAATTACCCAGCAGTTAAAAAATCTACTTGCAGACTGCTTCGGCCAGCACTAGTGCATGTTTGGGGTTTATACTGCTGCTATATATGCCCTCCCCATGGTTGGAGCACTTTAGGTCACCCACCCTGTGGCAAGCACCGATGCTGTGTTTCTGGCCACAGCGCACGTATACCTCCACATATCTGCAGTAGTTCTTGGTGTGCCCAAACTGCTGGCATCGATAACATTGAGGTGGGCCATGTTCTTTTCTTTTTATCAAATTCTGTGCTGTAAACAGGCACTGATTAACTTTCCTTACTCTTTCGATATCTTTTAAGGTGACCTGCACGGGAATCATGATAACAAAAACAATTAACATTCCAGTCTCTAAGAGTCAGGTCTGCCCCATTCTCAACAAACAGTTGCAGAACACAAGGCTTATTATTGGCGACTGTGATGAAAACTGGAGAGCAACCTCTTTTATCCTGCTCATCATCACTAACTCCAGCAATCAACAGAGCGGCCGCTGACTCTGTGCTGCCTCCTTCAGCAGCGTAGTGGAGTGCGGTTCAACCTCTGTCCCTGATCTTAAGATCAGCACCACTTAGGAACAATATATTTACTACATATGCCTTGCAATTCCCAGCAGCCTTCATCAACAGAGTTATGCCTGAACTATCCTGGGAGTTAAGGCCCACACCTATCCTGAACAACAATCTCATAAATGAAGGATTAGAAGCAATGTGCTGAGGCATTGCTTCAAACAGGGGATCAGTAAAGCCACCACTGCTTTGTGCCATTTCATTACTGCAATATGTAAGGGGAATTCACTGGTCCCAAACTTTCGAATCCACTGCTGTGCCAGCATCTAGCAACATTTTTATTACAGCTGTGTGTACTTCTCTTATGGCAAGTTGTAGTGCTGTCCACTAACAATTATCTTTTGTATCTACCGCCGCCACTGCAACTAGCATTAGTTAAGGCCCATACCCATTCTAAGCAACAATCTCATAAATGAAGATTAGCCCCCAATTAGCCTCATGCAAAAGGTATTTGCTCGCAGGTGGTGTGACGAACTCGCCTTCAAAGGTATAGAGCACCAGGCGGTGGTCCAATGGTCCATAGGGCAACACCCGGCGGTCCGTGACCTCTTGCATGATTCTGGAAAGGAGTAGGTCGAGGGTTGACGTGCATGATGGGCGACCTGCGTGCCTGAACGTGTGTACCTCCGGGTGAAATAGTGCCAGCCTGGTCTTGGTGATGTATGTTCCCAGCGGATTATTGTTGCTATACAACCAGGCAGTGTGTCGGGCATTTAGGTCACCCAGTACTATGTGTCGACTTGTCGCCTGGGTATGTTGCAGCAGCAGCTTAACAGAAGTCAGGCCAGCCCTAGGGCTCTTGTATACACAGGTGACGGTGTAGCGCTGTTTGAAGCGGGGTGCTGTCTTCTGGATGGTACTGGTTTTACTGGTGGAGGTATCGGGTCTTCCTTCTTGGCTCTACGTTTCATGAGGTCGACTCTAGTAGGACACTCACGTGACGTGGCCATATGACCTTCCTTGTCGCATACGGTGCATTTGGTCGTCGGTCCTGTCATAGGGCATTGGGTTAACTCGTGATGTTGAGAGCACCGCGGGCAAACCACAAGAGACGGAGGCAATATTGCATGGTATGACCATGTTGGCATCGCTTACACTGCACCGGGCATCCATCATCTTTGAAGGGAGAGACCCTGAAGCGTACGTGGTCTATAGCGTCAAGTTTTCTAATGTCCGTTATCTTTACATAGTGTTCCGTTATTAGTTGAATGAGGTCTATCTCCTCTTTTCATTCATTGGGGAGTGTTTTTGTGAGGCGTTTGATCATTTTAAAGCCTGGGAGTTTCGCCTGGAGATCGAGGGCTACCTCACTGATATCTGTGTCGAGGTCGAAGCCATAGAGGACCCACTTCTTGGTCCTTTTAGTACCTCGGGGGGCGAATGTATGAAATTGTATCATGTCCATCTTGGTCATTAACTGACTGGCCTGATCATGGTGTTTCTCCGTTTCTAGGTAGAGGCGGGTCTCTTGCCTAGAATTATTAAGCATAAACTTATAAATCCTAATAGTGGCGAGGATTGATTTTACCGCCTGCTGCGCCATGGCAGGTGTTATGATGATGGGTGGTGGACGTCGCTTATTGGGCAGCTGGTGGTTGTCCCGGACAACATAGCGATTATGCAGGACTGGTGTTGGGTTTGTGACTGAGACATCTTGGACGACACCGTACGATGTTCATCTTTGTTTGTAGGCATGCCGAGCCTCTTCTACCTTTTCCCAACCCGCATCTCTTGTTCTCTTTGAACCTTTGTTTTGAGCATCTCCATCTTCTACCTCTTCCATGCTGACATCTTCCTCTATTTCCTCCTGGTACGAGTTAGTCAGAGATAGGGGGAATATTTGTTCCTCGTTGGTTACAGCCTCAGCCATGTTGTTGTCGCATACACTGTCAGCACTAAAACTAGCAGAATGCACTCTCCTGTTCATCACTGTTTCTCCTGTCTTTAACCGTGCACCAAAGGCAAATTGTCACTTCCCGCTCAATCACTAAATATATAATAACTGACTAACCTGCGTTTCCCGTAGGTCCAGGAGTCTCGTGAAGAGTCTGCAACTGAAACGACATCTGGAAAACACAGAAGAACGTACAGGTGGCAGATGATCAGCAACAGCAAACACGTCCTCACTGGTCAACTGCCTATCCTCGAATTGGATCATCGGTGGCTACGTGATAGCCCCTGATAAATGGTGGTCGTCCCTGTATTCTGATGTCGGTGAGGACGGCTACTGTCGTTTTAGTGAGCACTAGAAGTGCCTACACCTCCTCTAGTTTTGGTGCAATGCCACAGCAATTATAATTGAGGACCCGAAATGAATTCATGTGGGTGGGTATCCTCTCATTAATTCTGACTAGGATAATCTATTTCTTACTAGTTTACTGGGCATCCTGAGTGGCGCTGGTGTCATTACTGGTGCTTGTTGAGCCTGTTCCCTCTTGGCCCGGCTTTTCTTGAGGAGCTCCTGTCGGATGGGACACTGGAAGTGGCTGTGTGGCCAACCTTGCCATCACACAATGCGCATTGCGGCGGTCCCCTCGCTGAGCACTCGTTGAGCAAGTGAGGACCCCCCACACTGTGGGCATACACTCTGCCTGCCGCAGTAAGCCATGGTGTGACCATACTGGAGGCCCTTTCTACACTGTGCAGGGCATCCAATCATCATTGAAGGTGCTCACCCTGTAGCGTACGTAATCGATGACTGGGATCGATTGGAAAGTGGTGAGGTTGGTCGTGTGGTCAGTTATGACTTGAATAAGTTGTGTATTGTACCTAAGACCATCTTTTTGGATCTTGGTGAGCCGGCGGGCCATTTTGAATCCTGGCAATTAGCGGTGTAATTCTTCAATGATGTCCTCAATGGGATGATCTACTTCAAATCCTTGAAACCTCAAGTCCTCCAAAGAGGACAAATTTTCTGGAGCGCTTCGTCCCCCGGGGTGCAAATGTGTGATACTGCACCTCTTTGTGAAGGTTTAGTAGTTCAATAGTGGCTTTATGATCAGTGGCTGTCTGAAGGTATACCCGTGTCTGGTCCAGTAAGGAATTGGTCCAGAACTGCTTTATATTAATGCTAAGGAGCATCTCCTTAACTGACGTCTGTGAGTATTTCATTCTATGTCCGAAACTTTGACAGTTTCGGCACTGGACTAGTGAGCCATCCTCTTTAAATGTGCTTACTCTAAAGCATACATGGTCATGTCGCTCAGCTTTTCTATGTCTGCTATGCAAACTGTGTGGCCTGTGATCATTTGAATGGTCTCAATCTCGTAGACCCGTTCTATGGCATATCTACTAGTGAGGCGTCTTGCCATCTTAAATCCAGGTAGACGCCTTTTATGGGCGTCTGTGATGTCTTCAATAGGGTAATCGGGATCGAAGCCGTATATGACAATTTTTTTCGATCGCTTCGTTCCTCGTGGTGCATAGGTGTGGAATTGCACCTCTTCATCGGTGGGGAACAGTCCCCTTGCATTTTCTGCATCATCCTCCGTGGTCAGGTATAGCCTTGTCTCTTTACCCGAATTGTTTATTGAAAATTTGGTGATACAGATCGTACTCAGCATTCGTTTTAGTTGGGCCTGTGACATTGGTGGGTTGATGACAATTGGTGGGGGGCGTCGGGGCTTAGGAGCTACAGCGTTCCACATGTTGCTTACCTCTACTGGTGCTGCTTCGGTGTCAGCTTTGGCTCGTGGGTAGATGTGTTTTTGGGACACCTGCCGGTATCCATCGTCAGTGGGGTGTCTCTTCTCTCCGCGGTTGCGGGGTGTGGCCTCTTCTACACCATCCATGATAGTGAGTAGTAGCGTCTGCTAGGTCGTTTGTGGCCTCTTCATGTTCATTGAAGTGGATGGGGTAGCACCAGTCCTAGCTTTGGGCATACTGGCCTCTGGTGTTTGGCTGGCTAGTTGTGGGCGGTCGTTAACATATATAATACGGATTTATATGTTTACAATAATACAATATAAATACATTTATACAATTTTTCTTGTTTTGCCTTTCGGCAGCGTTAACGTCTGATTTTTTTTTTTTGTCTTTTTTTCTTACCTCCTATATTTATTTATTGAACAAATACAATTATATATAGTACTTACAAACTAAGGAATATATATACACTTATAACATTTAATCTTGGTTTGCCTTGCGGCAATTAACATCTGATTTTTCTTTTCCGATCCCTCTAAAACAGAAATAAAAGTAAATTAATAGGTGCATTACTGTGAAAAGAAAAGTAATTCATGTTGGGTCTTACCTTTTACTACCTTTGGTATTTTTCAATATACCTATCTCATTTTTTCAACTGAATATATCATGTGGTCTATGGGACCCACTTTTTTAATATCGTCAAGGGTTGTTGTGTGTTCTGTTGTGACGATAATATGCGTCATGTCAGTCTTTTGCCTGGCAGCATTTGTTTTTTGCATTCTATGCAATTGACGGAAGCCAGGAAGGCGTTCCGAGAACGCATCACTAATTGAATCTAAAGGGTGATTAATGTCAAACCCTTTGATAATGTATTTTTTGAGAGGTTGACCTCGTGGTGCGTATGTATAGTAATATACATTTTCCATTACTTCTAAATAACGGAGGACTCTGTCGTAGTCTTGTTTAGTGTTGGTTAGTATTTTGTTTTCCTCTTTTGAGGAACGGATGGTGAAATTAATTATGTTGGCCTGTTTGAAGGCATCCCGTAATTGTACCGCCGATACCGGCGGATTAATTACTATAGGTGGTGGTCTAACTTGTTTTGTAGTTGTGTTAGTTGTGGTGCTTGTAGTGGGTGTATGTGTGTGTTGTTTGTAATATCGGTCTCAGAGAGTCCGTCAAATGTATTATTGAGTTTTGGTATTAATTGAGTTTGGGGTCGAGGATCAACCCGGGCAGTATATTTTGGCTTTACATAGCCTTCCTCATCAGGGGGAGTCGTGATGCGACGTCTCTTACATTCCCTATGGGGGTTGGGAGGTGTCTGTTTTGTTTGATCGGTTACGTGATCGACAACCATTTCACTAGCAGGTGTATTGTCTGCACTACGTTTTTTTTTTTTTTTTTTTTGTTTTTTTCTTACCTCCTATTTTATTTATTTAAACTAATACAATTATATATCTTACTTAAATCTAAGGATAATATATACACGTATTTACATTTTATCTTGTTTTGCCTTGTGGCACTATAAGATGTTACATGCTTGGTCCGCTGAAGGCGGTTTTACACGAGTGGCTGTAGTGCCAGGGGCTAACAAGGAATGGGGAGGGGCCATTCCGGCTGGTAGTGTTGAGGTGTGGATGACTTCAGGCTGCAGAGCCAGAAGTCCTTCCCTCGGCGAGGACGTCGACCAAGGGGACCGTGTTTTGCCTCCTCCCAGGTCTTGAGGGAGGGTTTATTTCTCGGAATAGGGGATTGGCACAGGCTTTCAGCCCATCAAAGAATTTGATGTGCCTACGGCCTATGAATTCCGGCACAGAAGGGAGTTGGAGCTCCTCTCTGATAACACTATTCCTGGCCCTTTGGAGTGCGGTTCCTCTGACTATTCGCCGAAGGAGGGAATTCTGGAAGCTCTGCAGTTGGGTTAACGTGGTCCGGAAGAGGTGCCGCATGAGTGGTGCGCCATGGAGAAGAGTCGGACGTATGACGGCCTTGTAGATCTGCAGCTTGAGGCGGAGTGAGATCTGCTGTGAGGTAAGCAGGTGATAGAGTCTATATGACTTCTGGCGTGCTTGCTTAAGACTGTGCTTGCTGGCGTGATTAGAGAAGGTGAGGTGCCTGTCAAGAGTCACGCCGAGGTAGAGGATGCTAGTAGAGAGTTTCCGACCCTCACCATCCACAACGAACTGTTGGGGTAGTCTGCATTTCTTGTCCTTCTGGAAGGACATGACAATGGCATCCGTCTTCGACGGATTAACCTTGTTCCCGTCCTTCCTCAGAGCAGCTACTATGGTGGCGGAGGCAGTCTGTGCATGGAGTAGGGCCAGGTCGGCTCTCACGCTCAAAGCGTAAACACCGATGTCGTCGGCATAGGCTGCTACCACTGCATCCCGATGCTTGATGGCGACTACTGGTGCCGTGAAAACGACGAACAATAGAGGTCCAAGCACCGAGCCTTGAGGTACTCCGCAGGTGGTGGGGATTGGAGGCGACAGTTCTTCACTCTTATGACGAATGATCGGCCACAAGTAGTTTCTGACCAATCGGCATAGGGCGGCGGGAAACTTGAATTTCTCCAGTCGGCGGAGTAGTAGCGGGTGGGACACTCTCTCAAACGTCTGGCTGCAGTCTAGAGAGATGAGGGCAGTCGCATTGTTGTCTGCACCGCGATGGAAGGACACCGTGCCAGGTTGTCAAGAAAATGCGGGATCTTCGCCCTCGCCGAGTCGGACTTCCCTCTGCTGATGGAAGAGGATAATTACCCGTACTTCAGGGAATTCATTTACGGGTGGAGGGAAGTTGTCGGGCCAACGCACTTTA